>NC_056739.1:1076865457-1077085457 GCF_019279795.1 Protopterus annectens
TTTATCTAAAGGGTACAATAAGTTGTTTTGGTGTTGTATAATTCTTACATTCAGGCTAAAGAAAAATATTTGAAAGAATAGGTTTACTGTTCCATTTAAGGAGAGAAATGAGACTCGGTTTTCAGTTATGGTTATACAATGGGACAAGGTGACCTCTGTATAATGTAATTGCATCATCTCCACTGGTAGTTATCAACAGCTCCTCTCACTAAACGTAGAGGCCTGAGTATTATTCCAACACACACTGGAGTACATCCATGAGCTAGCAGCTATTATTTTATTTATTGAACAGCTAAGTGAACTGGTCCACTGCATGCTTTTTTCAGCTGTAAAGCAGACCACAACAGCATGAGTAAATATATTATTTATAGACACTTCAGATTAACAAATGCAACTTGCATGTCCCTGGGATGTGAGAGAAAACTTGTGCAGGGAATGTCTACAAAGAAAGAGGAGAAGGCACCATATACAATACAGAAGTCAGAAATAAGCCCCAGACTCCTGAGCTGTGAGGCAGATAAAGTGTAATAAATAGCCCAGCAATACTGGTTATCTTCTTCCTGCATTCGTAAACTCAACTCTGTCAGTGTGGCAAGTATGTGGATTTACATAAAATGTCAGAGGAAATTTAAGAAAAGGGTTTGCTTTTCTTTTATGCAAAGGGGAAGGGTGCTTACTTTGTGTAATAACTTTATGAGATCACCTGACACTACCATAGATGTAGCTATATCATTAGAGCATATGGACTACTGATGGCACAGAACATAACTGTAATTACGTATACATATTAATATATGGAGATCAGAATAGTATATTAAACAAATGCAGCATGAGACAGCAAAGAACGTTTTGAATGCAAAAGGTACAGTTATTGAATTTAGATCATTTTGGATGATAAGCTGGTCATAAATTCCATAGTGGCTTACATGTAGCCAGTGCACTGTAAGAATCTCTAGTGCATTACATCTAATAACTTAAATTGATCGAATACTATTTATGTCAAAGTGCATAATGTCTAAAAAATGATCAACATTATACATGGTGACATGCTACTAAGCATGCACTGAGAATTGATCTCTGTGTATGCAAAGCTTTAAACAAAAAAAAAAAAATCATAAAGAAAGCATAATTTTTTGCAGGGGGACAAGCCCTGTACCACCCACCACTCCTGCTAATTATATATTCAAACTTTGAGATCACAGTGCTATATTCCCTTATATGAGGGTTGTAGATCTCGCACATATGTCAACCATACATTTAGTTGATTATATTGTGTCTGTTAAACAGATGCCGGTCAAAGTACTGTTTGACAAACTTACTAGGACCCATAATTACTGACATACCATAAAAATCCCCAGCTAGTTAAGAAGAGTTACTAACATGGTGTAAGAGTCTCTGATAGGTTATATAGAGTTACAGACACCATACTGTAAAAATTCCATGTGGGTTACATACACTTACAGACACTACTATGTAACAGTCCCACTTGAGCTACATAAACATGCATTTACCATGCAGTTATACTGGTAGAATATATGCAGTTACACCTCAGATTTTTAAGAATCCCGTGTGGGTTCTGTACACTTAAATATACAACTGTAAGAATCTCATATCATTTACATACAGTTATGCACAACACTGTTTAAGAACCACATTTAGGTTATGTATAATACATGGCAACAATATGTAAGTACCCTGCATGTTCAACTGCTAGCAAGGACCCCTATTTTATTTCTACTTGTTGACAGAGATCATACAAATGAGCTAGCAGTCTGCTTTCAGTGGAATCCTGAGGAGAAAAGCTCCACAATAACAAATATTTACTGTTTACGTAGGTAGTTTTTACAGTCCTCATCAAAAAAGATCTTATTTTCATATTAAGTGATCACAATTGTGTGAATGCTACCTAGCAAACAGCTTCAAACACCACATCATGAAAATTCCTTGAGGGTTGCATACTATTACGGATTATGCTGTTAAAAAATGTAATATGATTTATAAACAGTTGCTGTGAGACTCCCAGATGGCTTACGAATTGCTACACAAACCACTCTGTCGTAATCCTTTCATGCAAGTTGTGTATAGTCAGATGAGCTGTATATAAATAGAAATTAAGAGCTGTTAAGATCCAGAGTGTGTTGTGTACTGTTACAGGCACTATGCTGCAAGAGTTCTTGACAGGTTAGATGCAGTTACAATGTTCTTTAAGGATTGTCCATAGGATAGACAGCATTGTGTAAAAACCCCTGCTGAAACACCAACACTATGAACAGATACAGATTACACAGCTTGTGAATCTCATGTGGGTTATACCCGGTTACAAATACCATGTTGCGGGAATTCCAGATTTACTACTTGCATTTACAGACACCACACTGGTGGAATTACATACGAGTCTGAGTCCCACATTTGTTTCACCTGGTCACAGGTGGGAAGCTGTAATGATACAGGGGAATTAGATATAATAGCCTGTAATAAATGAGACACCTAGTGAGGATGGATTTGGCATAATGGTTAAGGTCTTCACCTCATAAACACAAGCTATAGGATTTGGCTCTGACCTGAGGATACTGACTAGGCTTAAAATAGCCCTTCAAGGCATTTAGCCTAATATTAGTCTGTGAACCAGAACATTAAAGCAGTCTTCTTGACTTCCTGATTACATTTGCCATTATGTGTTGCAACATTTTCTTTTTCAATAATTTCAGCATTTTGGGTAATTTGACAAGTTATAGAAACATGATTATTTTAAGCAGAGAAAATTAAATAATAGACTGAGTTTTTCTTTTATACCTTTCGGTAAACTGCACTTCAGATCTATTTCAGAAACTAGTTTGTGCCATAATGTGGCCAGTCCTATGTATAAAATTTTCTACTTATGATTTGCTCAAAAAGAAGGGTGATGATGTGTTAGACCTTGTTACTTTTGAGGCGTATGTTCAAAAAGAAATCCAAAACTGCAAGGTTGCTATTTGGATTACTTAGTCTCTGGAAAGTTTGAAGAAATGAACTTTCTATCAACCTCTCATGGATCAGTGATCCAACCACAGTGTTTCGTTAAAGAACAGCACCAAGAGAAGATGTGGCTACTACAACACTGTGTCTCAGTTGTCCCATAAAAAAAAATTACAGAAATCTGACTTGAGCAGCAAGTAAGTAAAGGAAACCAACATTGAGGATCATCAACTATTCAAGCCCCTAATGAATCATGAAAATTTAATCGCTTAAATTGGTAAGCAATGTGAGATCGAACACTGGCATGTTTTCTGCTTTTACACAGATCTGAATGTCTCACTTGAAAATATCTGATCTAAATGAAACAGAAACATGCAACTTGATGATATGATTACTTATGCCACCCATGTACATTAAAGTATGCTCTTTAAATTAGATATGATCTGATATTCAGTCCATTATAGCACAGAAGTAACCAGTGCAGGAACTGGTAATCCCCACACTGTGCTGCTGGCAGATGTTCATGTTCTATCAAGGCAATGATTTGGTAGCTCAGTTGCTAAAGCAAGTCAAATTTTTAGGCATAACTGCAACCTTCACTGACCGAAGTAAAAGTGATGGGAGAGGTGTCCAGGACTGGTGTTAGGTATGGGCTAATGATACATCAGTTGGGAAGTGATTGTATGCGTAACAATCCCACTCTTGGCAGGGGGAATTGTGAAATGCTTTATCTTGGGTCTACGTAATGACATAGTAGTGGTTTCAACATGAAGTCAGAATATTAAAATGTGAGAACATGTTCAATGGAAAGGCCATCTGCAGTGTAGTGGGAGGATAACAAGTGGGCAGATATTTTACTTAAAATAGCACACGCACACTATTTTCTTGGCATGCAAGTTTTTAATCACATATTTACTGGGTAAGTGGACTTTTCTATGAGAACTATTTACAGCTATGACCAGAACCATAAGGGCAAGTGCAAAGCATATAGGCATTGCCACAAAGTTAAGAGATGGGAGGAAATACCTTAACATACAAGGAAATCAGGCAAAATTCTGCAACAGGGGCAGGAGCTAAGTTCTAAAATCCAGATCCTTCCACCTAAGAAACACAAAAGCTGTTATGCATTAACAGCCATTTTACATGAAACCATCTTAAATTATCTTTCCGCTAGCATGTTAAACCTCATATTTACCACAACAGTACAGCAGCATGGTATAATATGGATAAAAAGAGAAAATGTTATCTCAGTACAGAGTGCAGGAAAACTATTTATAAATAATAAACATGGATATTTAAGATAAATACAGGTAATTTTTAACTATTAAGCCACCTGTTTCCAAATTGATATAAATGTAACAACATGCTTGGAAAGAACTGTGCAATTAAATAATATTGGGTGTAACCTGTGTATAACCAAAGTCAGCTCCCCAGGTATTATGGTTACTTCCTTCTAAGATCTAGGACTCTGGTCTCAGCACTTTTGTGTACTGTCTGAATAATTGTTGCTGCTACCAATATTCAGGCAGGTGTGGGCATATTATACAACTGATGAGAACAAGGCCTTGGTACAGGTGCTGTTTAGGACACCATCAAACTGTAAGCCTCCCTATAACTCAATAATTCGGAATGAATGCATAACTTTATGATGCTGTCTATATGCATGTAGATGGGTTCATATGCTTCCCTGTATCTGTATGTGAAGGTATTTCCTTTCAGCTCTAAGACTTTCTGGCTTTTCAGTGCCTAATTTAAAGTGTCCCTACCTATAGACTTTGTACAAAAGCTTGCAGCTATTTCACAAAACATTTCTTTTCCATGTAATAAGTGTTCTTTTGCATACTAGAAGTGAAGTGAATTTACTGTGAGTAGTAATTTATTTCATGGTTTTGTTAGTTGCTGGATAATGAACCTGCACCTTTTTTATTTTATTTATTTTTATTATGTTCATTTTTAGCAATAGTTTACTGGTTCCCTTTGTGGTTCCACACGCTGTATTTTCTAAGTGAAAGTTTTCATATAAAATTGGGTCAGACATGACTATATACCAGCAAGCGACTGATACGTGTGCAGGTAGTGCCTGTATAAGTCTCACATCTTGAACTGTAGTATTGATATCTGATACTAGATCGGTTATAAATCTTATTAACTTATATTGTACTCTGTGCTGTAAGCACTGAGCCTGCTTTAGCTGTTTTGTATACTTTGCTTAACAATAAAGGTCTATATACTCATCCTTAAAAAAAACGTTTGCTGTCTGCATGAAAGCACTTGTCCTTTATAAATGAACATAGCTGTCTAGTGCATTATTAAAAAAAAAAAAAAAATATATATATATATATATATATATATATATATTTTTTTTTTAAAAAAACAGTTTTAACCTATGCATTACGAGCATTTAAACCATATGTTGCACATTTTCATGACAGTTGCTAAATTCTGTCATATAAGAGTTTAGGGCGTGTTTTTACAAAGCTGCAAGTACTTTGTTATATGGAACCTAATTTAGAATTCCATGTTTATTGTGCATTTTTTTATCCTTCATTGGGAGTTGCATGATTATACATGAACAATTATTGCTGTTTATATTTATTAGAGTACTGCCAATATATATATTAGTTATTTATTTATTATTTATTATTATTTTATGCATGTGATTTGCACTTTTTTTTTTCAATAATAAGTCTTTATTGTTTTACCATTTTCCATACAAACTTAAACAAAACAAAAATATTAATAAGTTCTAACTATTATGTCTAATACAATCACAAAAACATATATACAATATTTACATGAATGCTTCCAAATGTAACAACAGATTGTACAAGAACATATGAAAAGAATTATAAACAGATCAGATATCTCAATCTTTTACTTAAACAACTTTTTCCTTAAAGGGTATATATGTCTCACACTACACTCGATCTCTATATATTACGCCAATATGATATTAAAAATTCGCTCCCATATCTTTGGATTATTGATACTTTTATTATGATCCTTCAGAAGTAATTTGTGGGCTAATATGTGTCTTATTGCTAAAGTCCTAAAATTGTCCCATGACGTTTGAAATGGATTTAACCAGTTTGTAACTATATAAAGTTTCATTAATAAAAAAAATATTACTAAATATAGTGATTTGGGATCTAGGAAACTGTTTTGGAGGAATATGTAAAATCATGAATTCCCATGAAAGTGTTGAACTTTGATATCCCATCTTTTGAAGTTGTAATTTTAAGGAATTCCAAAGTTTATAAATACATTTACAACTCCAGTGATTTGCACTTGTATATGGTTTTTAGCTCAATGTTCTTTTTAGATACACTGTTTCTTTAATTAGAACTTTGTGCTCTGCCAGGAAGTGATGTCATTTGGGAGGGAGATTTTCAATGTTTTTAGTATTTAAACTCTGCTTTAATGTTCAGTTCTTGTTTGATAAAGTCTCCTGAATTGTATAATTGGAGACGAAAGTGCTTATTATTTTATGTTGGTGAACACTGATAATCGTTTTTATTCTAATAAAGGACTGTTTTTACAATTCTGCGTTAGTATATACTTGCCAGTGGACTCCATTCCGTTTTTTGGATTTACTTGTTGGTTTCTTTTCTATCACATACTAGTGCAGACATAAGCTAGCAATTTTGCTAAGAGAAGTATAACTGCAGAGTTGGAATATACAGGATAGCTAAAAAGACTGGCATGTAGTGCATAATAAGCCACAACATGTTTTATGTACTATTATATCAATAAACTCAGTGTAAACATGCTGTCCTGTGTAAGCATTATTCTTTCACATGCCTCATAAAGTGCAACCTTAAAATGGCTATAGATATTTTCATTGATTGTCATTTTAGTGAAGGAGAAATCAGCATGACAAATTCCCTGAAAACTCTTTTCAGAAAATAACAATTCAAAGAACATTTCAAATAGAGCACATGGATCTGATTTTTTTAGGGGACAAGCCCTCATAACCCATACTTAAATATACAACTTCACAGCTGCACATCTGGAAAGAGAAGACAAAAGCCTCCCCAGAGTGATTCACTGTTGGCATGCTCGCACACAGACACACACACACACACACACACACACACACACACACACACACACACACACACACACACACACACACACACACTGCACTAGCACTGAATTTCTATTGGTTTGTACAGTCTTGTATGAATTATTATATAAAATGATTTTCCAGTGAAATGACCATGAAGAAAATTTGCCATGTGGATTTATTTTTCAGCAAAATCACATTCATTGAAACTCAGAGCACTCCTTAGAAATACCATTCATATTCTAAAATTAATTTACCAACATATACTTCCAAGCAACAAAACATGCCAGCTCATTTCCTATTAAACAGACCTAGATCATCAAAAGGAGGGGGGCTCTTTGACTGATTCCATCTGTAGGAAATTGACCTTAGATAAGTCTCTAAATCTAGTAGGTTTGGAGGGCAGGTAGGTTTGGGTTTTATGGTGCATATTACTGAGCTATGATTGTATTTGACTGGTGATGGGGCAACTATAGGAACTGAACACAACAGTGCAACATTTACAAGAACCAAATCTAATATATATTTGAGCCCCCAGTGTGAGAAAGTACAATCTTGTCAAGATAATGTGCATTTACAAAAGTCAGGAAAGCACTGTGCACATTTGTTTGTGATAGTGCAGGTTTGTTTATTGATGGTTGACTAGTTGAAGTCCCCATATAAGGTGGCATTTGTTTCAATGGAGAGTAACTCATATCTGTTAAGGTGTGCCTTCTAGACAATGACAATCAGGTTTGGGATTTTGTAATTTGAAAATATATGGTAACAGGTCCTACTGATGATTATTAGTATGTTGATTAATTTAAAGTTATCAACTGAATAAATCTGGATGTAAATTAATTATGAACAAGGATGAATGCCCTACCACCCAAGACAGTGTCTCCCATATCAGAATGAGTGGTAGTTGTCAAAATCTGGTAGGGCAGGAATGTTATTACTATTTTGGAACCAGGTTACAGTAAAAACACGTGTTAATATTTTTTGAGGACAAAAGGCCGTTAGGAGAGAGTAATTTCTTGCCTAGGCTTGTAGCACTGAGTGGTGCTATAATTATATTTTTCTGATTGGATTTGCCTGGGTAGGTAGGTATAGGAGACTGGAATTGCCTAAAAAGAAGGCACTATGCAGCATTGAATGTTTTGACCAATGTCAAAAATTCCCTGAGGAGAGAGCTACAGGTCATCCTTGGCAAAACAGGGAGGTCTGTCAATCATTCTCAGGCAAGCTGACACATATTGCGGTTCCCTATTACGTGATCTAAACCTTAGGTCATCGAACACCTAAAGGTCAATCACTAAATGTCGAAGTCTGAAAATTACGAACGGCCATTTCCACACAGGGAAATGAGTCATTTGGCCATTACATGGATTTTGTTCTTTCTCTGCTGTAGAGTGATCTCGGAGTTGGTATATTTAGTGAGGGGGGGGTGAAGGCACCCACTTCATTTTTGTTTAAAACTTTTTTTTTTCTTTGGCCAATGGCATTGTTTCACTATGTAGAAACGGACATTTTTGATGTTAAGGGTTTGATATTTTGTGACCAACCTTTAGATGTTTTAAGAAAACACACAAATGCCCAAAGTACCAACCACAAACTGTAAAAATAGCAGCAACCAATTCTCGGCTCGAGCAGGACTCCAATTCAGTAAAATAGTCACTTCTTACTGGTAAAACACAGGTTTATTTCACAAATAAAATCCACACATATAAAAAACGAACTCTAGGTTAAGCGCTTTCATCTGAGGAACTCAGATTTCATCAGAACCAATAGGAACTCTTTCAACTCCGTTTTATATATACAAATTGGCGCCAAAAAATAATCATTGAATGCATTCTTAAAGATACATATCAAAGACTTTAACCTAAGAAACTATATACAGAAAAAAACTAGACAAGTGCTTAAAACCTTGTTTTATACTGAAGATTGTCGTTTATAATTATATAGATGTTTAATAATTTAAGGTTTTGATCATGTAATATAGACCCCATACTGAACCACCATGGAATGACTTCAGCAACTGAGTAAATTGTTGAAAGTAATAATCATTTTATTATACTGAGGCAGCATTCTTGCAAAGAGAGTATTCTGAGCAAAACTAGCTCTATTCCAGCCTCAGATATGTATTCAGGGAGTCCAATCACATCTATCTTCATATAGGGCAAGGAGTTCCATCTCAAGTCCTCACACCCACATGAATGATAAACATGCCATATGTGCATTTGGGGTGAAGGCACTTGTACACTGTAATGACCTGATGGATTCTGGCAGCAGTGAGTCAGCTCACCATCACTCTGTTCTTGGGGAAAGGTGGGTCAGTATGTCTCACTATCGAGTCTCCTATAACTAGAACTTATCTCTGTGCACTGCCATGTACAGATAACCTTAATAGCTCAGGCATGCCATCTAGGTGACTTATTTGTGGTAAGGGTTGAGGGTGGTTCTATCTGTGATGAATGCGAAGGGACTGTGTGCTGTTGAGGTTCAAAAGTGCTGGAACAGCACTTTGGTTTTGTCAAAGAGTGAGATCATGTCTACTTAATTTGGTGACCTTCCTTAAAAAAGTCACTAAGACAGTAGCCCTTCACTTCACAGTGTGTACCTAGATATGGCCAAGACCGTTGACACTATTCCCTACGCTAGAATTATAAACAAGCTTAAAAGTCTAAGTGTAGACTTGTGTGTTGCAAGATGGACAGCAAGTTGGCTGACTGACAGAATTTACATGGGTTAAACTAGCAAGTGCCAGCTAAGAAAGCAAAAATTTGACTAGTGGCATCCTTGGGACTCTTCTGGAGCCTTCTTATTTGGCATGTATTTTTCAGATCTCTAACCCACTAATCTAAACATATGGTTAAGTAAATTTGCTGATGACTGCAAGCTAGGTGCTGTCATTCCCTCAATACCCAATACCATGTTACCATAGCAAGGGTTAAACCATACAAAATAAATGACATGTTAAAACAGGCTTAACCTAAGTGCGAAGAAATGTAGCACTGATACCTTTAGCAAACAGACCTTGGCAATGGCTTACAGTACAGACAATGCCCCCACTTGTGACTGACAGTGCTGAGAGAGAAAGATCTCAGCATCTTCACAGACAACTCCCTACCCCTTGAGCATCCTGTAATAATAACAGTAGGCAGGAAATCCTTCTACTGACTCCAGTTAGGAACTAAATGCATATAATCCAGGTCAAAAATGATAGTATTCCTCTATGCACTGCCCCGATCAGGTTAATTATAGAATATAATGCCCCTCTCAGCATGTATCTATCCAAATACATCATGCAGCTAGAGAAAAACAAAGTACTTAAGCAAAAAGCTCACTGAAATAAAGAATTTCAGCTATGAAGACAAGCTTGAAGCTCTGCCCCTGTACTCTGTCTCTTATGGATGCCTCCACAGTGATTTATATCTAGAATTCTTACTGCTAATGAGCCAATCCTCCTTGATCTCCTAGATTTCCACAAAACAAATACTCTCAACACTTGAACTAAATACTTCACCTTTCAACAAAAAAATAAGACACTGGAAGGACAGATTTCTAACCCAGTGCTTCCCCAAAACAGGGAGATGCTCTCACTTCCTTTAAGGCAAACCTTGACAATTGGATGGGCACCTCTAAACTAATTCTGGGTCTGCCTTGTTTTTGCTCTCATGGAGGCAGGATGTGCCCTTTGAGGATGGGTAATGACAATGCGGTTATAGTTCATAGACTGAATCTGCATTGTAAACCCAAGGATTCCTACATTAATAAAGTCAAAGTGAACTTTCTTGTCATTTAGACTCCACAAGGGTAACCTAAATGAAATTATGTGCATCAGGCTCAATACTGAGATAAAAATTAATACATATGTACAAATTATATACAGCACATACAATATACAATACATAACATTAACTTTGTTAGACTGTTATTTTGCTACATACTACTATAAATTATGTCTACAGTTTTTAGCAGCTGAATGACTGATTACTGCACATTTATTTATAGCATACTTATTTTCTGATAGGTTAGAATAGTTAGCAGATAAATACTGCACTTTATTGACATTGTAAACAGATAACTATGAGCGAGCATCTCATAATTTCTATTGCACCATAATTGTTTGATTGACACAAGACCCAGTCAATGACTGACATGCCTGAGATTGCTTCCAGAGTTCAAGAACCTAATTGCCTGTGGGAAGAAACTGTTCCTGAACCTGGTTGATTTACAGCGCATGTTGCGGTACCATCTGCCAGACAACAAGCTTGTAAACAGACCATAGGCAGGGTGTGTAGGATCACTGGCTATTTTCTTGGCCCTGTTGTAGCAACATGTCATAAATAGACTATGTATCGTTGGGAAGTTGGAGCTTGCTATTCTCTCAGTGATCTTCACCACTCTCTGTAGGGCTTTTTGATCTGCAACTAAACAGCCCCTGTACCACACCCTGAAGTGGCTCATTAAGAAGCTTATTATGCTCTCACCTGTGGAAGGTGATAGTACGGAGGGTGGTAGATTAGCTTTCCTTAACCTCCATAGAAAATGCAGGCATTGGTGAGCTTTCTTGACTATGTGACTGGTGTTTAGTGACCAGGATAAGTCCTCCACAATGTGGACTACCAGGAATTAAAGTCCCATAAAATCCACAAGTGAAATTCTGAATAAGGTCAGCCTTTTAAAATGCTTATAATCTGAGTTATTGCATGCCTTATACTCTGTTACCTCAATTCCTAGGCCTTTTGGCGCACATGGGTAAAGTTTTATGTGTAGATTTCCGGGAGAATAGCAGGGACCTATTATTGTGGCTTTTAAGGATACAGACTAAACTGTATAGAGCAATACATACACTTAAAAATGTTACATTGCCTCTTCCTAACCCCATACAGATTCCTTTCAGGGCCAGTTACCTGCTGATGTTGTAATGAAATGTCAAGGCAGCACAAGGCACTTCTGGTACTATAGGTAACTGAAGAACTTTTGGAAAATATTGCTGCAGTTTGCCAAAAGATGTTAAGGTATGAATCCCAGCTTTAAAAAAATGTTTTTACTCATTGCTGCAAACTAGAATAAATATATTAAGCTTTTTGCTAATAATAGAACAAAAAATAACATTATTGTTTTCAAAATCATGTATCACCCCAGGTTTCACCCACTTGCAGCAAAGTGTTCTACATGAGATCTTGATAGAGATTCAACTGAAATGGAGGGAGGGTGTAGTACACAGGCACCCTTTTATTGGTATAATAGATAACGACCTTGTAAAACAGGTATCAAATCAGAATGAAGTTTATGGCATGAGTAAAACTCAGTTGCTAGCAGGAGATAGAGCATAACACAACTGAAAGAAATAGGTCTAGTATGTATTGTATTCAGAAAGGGATAGTGTCTAGAGCAATGGAATGGAGGGTTCTGCTTAGTCTGATCTTCTGAGATTAATGCTTTCCATTTAGACATTGAGGTGTTAGCTTGTCAGCCCACTTTATGCTGACTAATTGCTATTATTTTATTTCTCTCTGCATTTGAATGTTCACTTGGCCAAACGTTGAAAATACCAGCAAAAGTGATCAAAGCTTTAAGTATCGCAAATTGCCTGTTTTTTCATGTGCGAGATTAGGTAATAGTGCATATACAGAATTTGCCCTTTTCCTCACTGCAGTGTAGACTTGGATGGGGTCAGATTCAGGGTGTCTTTTCCCCCTGCAAAAACAAATGTTTTAGTGTGTTTTTATTTTTCAGTCTCTTTTTTGGTACTGTGTTTGACCTCATTAGTTTTGTACACATGTTGACAGTACTTTGTGCTCAATTTTTTTTGTTTATTTTATTTATTTATTTATTTATTTCCAGTTTGATTACCGGGGAAGTCCAAGAGGATTCAATATAGATTTTTTTCTCTCCGATATAGTTACATATATACACACATGCACACGCGTGCACACACATACACACACGCACACACACGCACACATGCACATACACATGGGTTTATGAATGTTATATAAATGAGTATTAGTTTATCAGTCTCAAAAGACTGACAAGTCAGTGCACTTGCTTAGGAACATAATCCCAGAGTAACAAAAGTAAACATACATTTTATACAGGGAGGCAAGCCTCAATGTATCCACAGCATCCCCTGCTGCTACTAATATAAGCAAACCCCATGATCGCACAATACCAGAAAGGGCATATTCCCAAATCTAGCATTATGTCAGTCTTACACAATTTTGTTGACAGCTTTCATGTCAACAAAACCTAAATCAATGAATTGAGTCTGGTCAATTCATTGATTTAGGTCTTGTTGTACTCTAACTCCCAATGAGCATGGCCTGAGACTTTTAAACAAATGCAATTATTGCCCACAGTTCAAACAAATGTTAATTTCTCTAGAACTATACGTCTAGAGCCAAAATGAAATGGCAAACTGTTCAACACAAACATTTACAATGATTGCATTCATTCAGTTCTAGCTCCTAAACCATATTTTTAAGCTATAATAACCATAGTAAGTATGAATTATGTAATGGTGTATAAACTTACAATCTCTCTATTGTGTATCTGTACAATATTAGAGAATGTTTCCTTTCTACCTTCTACCAGTTTTCAGAATCCACCACCAATAAATATCCTGGAGCCCTCCATCTTCTTGCCTTCTTCTTGATCTTGTCTTCTGAACCTTATTGACTTCTTCGAATCAGTCTCCAGAGCCGTGGACGAGGGTAAGGCAGTCCACACAGCCTATATGGACCTCGCCAAGGCCTTTGACACCATCCCCCACTCTGGAATCATAGATAAACTTACTAAGCTGAGCATTAATCCCTACGTCACTCGATGGGTTGCCAACTGGCTTACTGACAGAACCCACACTGTAAAAGTAGCTGACTCCAAATCCAGCTCCAGACAAGTGACAAGTGGAGTACCTCAGGGTTCAGTCCTGGGACCTCTCTTGTTTAGCATCTACTTCTCTGAAGTACAGGCCAACACTAAGGGACTCTGGCTAACAAAGTTCGCAAATGACTGCAAACTGGGAGCCATTATTGAATCCCCAAATTATGTGGATACTCTACAAAAGGGCCTTACAGAAACAGATGCTTGGTGTCAGAGCTGTGGGCTCAAGCTCAATGCCAAGAAATGTATAGTTATCCCCTTTGGGAAAAAACATGTACTGTGAATTATCACATAGGTGGCAGTACACTAAACACCAAAAGTGTGATAAGAGACTTAGGGACACAGGTGGACAGTGGTCTCACCTTCAATAATCACATCACCACAACAGTCAGGAAAACCTTCTATGTGGCACACCTCATCACTAAGGGCTTTTCATCCAGAAAAAAGGAGGTCATTGTCCCACTGTACTCATCCCTCATAAGACCCATTATAGAATATAACGCACCATTTGGTATGTACCTCTCAAGACATCTGCAACAACTAGAAAGGCCGCAGAAATACCTCACTAAAAGAATCACAAGCCTAAAGTAGATGCTCTATGCTGACCGCCTTAAAAAACTCCAGCTATACTCTGTCGCATATCATCTACTCCAAGGCGATCTCTGCTTAACATACAAGGCCATGTCAAACCCAGAGCTGTTGGATATGCTACACTTAAAGAAATCCCAATCCCTCAGAGCCACACACTCCAGGGATCTAAATCTTGTCATCACAATAAACAAAGCATGCTGGAGGGATAGGTTTCTGATCCAGAGACTCCCCAGACTCTGGAATAGACTGCCCATACATGTCAAGCAGAGCACCTCTTTGGCCCTCTTCAAAAGGAACCTTGATGATTGGATGGGAGAAAGGAACTTTACCCCGGGGATCACGTCCGTCGCCCTGCTAGACAGGGGTATAGGGAAGTAAATAGTGTGGGAAGAAATAGCCAGGGAATTGTTATGGCTAGGCTTGTATAGGCCCTAGGGCCAATAGCCTAGTACCAACCTATGAACCAACCTATGATACATACTTCCCAACTACCTGCCATCAATAAAATACAGATCCTTTTTCTGAGGCTACTCCTCAGCTTATCCTCCATTCTTCATCTTTCCAACTCTGTCCCAAAAACCTATCCATACGTCTTCCCTGAACCCTCCACACATTGTACCTAACCTGCTTAATGATGCCCCTCACCTTTACCTGACATATAAGGTGAGTGACTCCATTTTAACTCAAATCAAAATAAAATGAAGTTGAAAAATAATCTCCAAAAACAAGAATTAATAATATCCCAATACACCAAAATCTTTAATGCTGGCCCTACCCATGGCAACCAACATCAAGATAATTTTCTTCTACACACTACTCCAACCTCACAATGATTAACCTCCAACCCCAGTAATCTAACTTTTGCCACCATAAATATTAGAAGCATAAGAAATAAAACTACTGAACTACAAGCCTGGATTACCCAACATAAGCCCAATATTTTCACTATATAGTTTCACTCATTTAATTAATAGCCCCACATATTATAGCAAATCTTCAAAGTCTTAAACTAGATCCTAGTATCAGACCTAGCAAATTCACCACCACAGTTAAAATTTCAGACTCTCTCAGTGACCATCACCCAGTCTATACAATAAGACATCTCACACATGTAGCTAAACTGTATGTTTTTAAAGCATGCAACCTGCCCAAATTTAACCCAGAAATATTCATTACTACCTAATTAACTGTAACATCCAAAACTCTTTCCTTAGATGCTGCTGTAAATGAATTCAGTACAACTTTCTTAAATATCCTAAATAGCCTTACACCTCCTAGAAGGAAAGCACTAAAAACAAATAATGCAATCTGGCTATCCAAAAAGAGCAGAGTGTTAATGCAGGAGAGAGAAAAAGCATGGAAAGAATTGCAAAGTATAAAACTCTACAATATCTCACACTTAAGGATGCACCCCAACAGTGCCAAAAAGCAATACATTGAGAAAAAAACTGTGTTATTACAACTTTCAGAACAATAGTAAACACAACCCTAAAAAATTCTAGTCAGCCATTAAAGCAATCTTAATCACAGCCAAAAAATCAACACTAACCCCTCTCCCAATAACTCAACACTTGAAACTGCAATAGACTTCAACTTTTATGTCATAGATCATCCAATCCATCCCTCAACTTCTTTCACAGAACATCCAATCATTTTGTTTCAAAGAACATCCAGTCCCACCCCTCACCAACAGCCACATATCACCACATCCACTTTCACCTTCAAACTTGTGTCCACATCCTATACAAGACTACTCAAACTCAAACCATGCTGTACTTCAGCTGATGACCTTCCAAGCGAGTGCCTTAAAATAGCAGCCAATAGCCCTGCCTGTCTGATCTCAATCCTCATAAATATATCAGCCCAGGAATCTCATATTCCTTCTCTATGGAGATAATCACATACTATCCCTCAACACAAAGAAGGAAATCCAAGATAAATTATTATGTTTAGATTTACAGAAATCTTATCCCCTCTCCAAAATACTTGAAAAATATATTCAAAAACAATTGCTAAATTATCTTCTGCAGGAAGAACTACTATCCCCAACAAAACACTGCTTCTGTCCCTCCCATAGTATTAACACTGTATTTCTACCCTTTATAGATACTGTCAATAACGCTAGAGATAATGGCAACCTAGTCTCCTCACCATTTCTAGACTTGTCTAACGCTCGCAACACAGTCTGTCACAGCAAACATCTACTTCAAATGCCCTCACTAGGTCTATCCTAGCCCATTCTTCTATGGTTCAAAACCTATCTATCCAATAGCTGTCAGTAAAATGGCACTCCACTTTCTCCCCATACCTCCTGGTCATCAACAGTGTACCATTAGGCTCTATCCTTGGTCCCCTTCTCTAACATTCTCACCAGCACCCTCCACACATCCAGACAACAGGCCTCCCCAGTGCAATACGCAGATGATTCCACACTCATATGCTCATCTAACAACCTGACACATCTCCAGGTAATTACTCGGGAAGCTTTAACAGCCACTGAAATGTGGCTTTGTGACTCACAGCTCGTGGTCAACCCAAAATGAAAAAAAAATGCTACTTTTTCCCCCCTCAAATCCCTATCTTGTAAAAAAAAAAAAAAACAAAAAAAAACACTCTCAGTTAATACAACCATTGAAGTTACTTCTCATAGTGAAATTATTAAGGATGATAGTGGATGATTATTTTAAACATGACCCACATATACAAAACTGCATGAAAAAATTCACCAAAAAATAGGGATGCTTTACAGATTCGCAAACTAAAACTGCACTTGCAATTACTTACCTCCTCCTTCTCTCTTTACTTTATGGCACTCTTATCCTTACTAACTTTTAAGCATCACAAAAATAAAAACTTGACCAATGCTATAACAAAGTTGCTAAATTTACAGCAAGTACCCCTTTCAGTACACACCACTGTACAACACTAAAAAGCCTAAACTGGTTAGAACTACCCCTTCAACTAGCATATACACAGCTTCTTACCATATTTAAAATTATCCAGCAACCATCTGCTTGTCCACATTTTATACAACTATGTGCCTAACTGGTCATTAAAATCCAATGACCAAAAACTCCTCTTAGTCCACATGCCTATCAGATTTGCTGGGTATGGCCTAGTTAAAATTTCTCTAAATATTAAATCATTGTTATACAAGTTGCATATATTCAAATGAAACACATTTGCTTTTCTGGTTGGTACATGGCATGGGGGGCACCCCCCCCCATGCTATGCTAAGTGTTACTTACTTGGGAGGGAGAGTTCATCTCTTACCTCCCCTTGGATGACACATCTTATCCCTTTCTTTTTTAGTAGTAGAGCTCAGAATCCTGTACAACAACATTACAAACACAACAACAAATATAATATATATGAAAAATATACCAATTGCATTTAAAAACAAATATATAATACCAGGAGGTGAAGGATATATCATCATCAAATAATAATATACTTACCTGTGATGAGGAAATAAAAGAGAAAATCTGTAAAAACCTTTTGGTTGCATATATTCTTAATCAATGTTTTCACATTATGTCTAATTTGATATAAATTGTAAATGTTTTTGCATTCATTTTTGAAGATTATAAAATTGTTCTTAAAATGTTTTTGTAATACTTTGATGGTTTTCTCCCTGAGTCTCCACTGAAAATGGGCACTTACCCAGTCAGACTTTCCCAGTAATAGAATGTCAATAAATAAATATCAATAACCATTCAGGCAACATACTTCCTGCCAGCAACATTTTTTCATACAGCTGTGAGTTTTCTTGTCAGGCTAAGCAGTTCTGTCCTTCTCACTTGATTGTTGAAATATTTAGAGAAATATGAAAGTTATTACAATGCAAACTAAGTGCTGCGGTAGCATTGTCGCCTCACAGTAAGACGTTGTCCTGTTTGATTCTCAGCTAAAGCGTCTTCTGTGAGGAGACATGCGTGAATGGGCATACCTTTGTTGAAGGTTGTGCGTCAGAGCTGGCAACTCGGTAAGACGTTGTTCTGTTCGATTCTCAGCTAAAGCGTCTTCTGTGAGGAGACATGCGTGAATAGGCGTACCTTCATTGAAGGTTGTGAGTCAGTGCTGGCAACTCGGTATGTAAAAATCTGCTGCCAATCATTAGCAGACTGGAGTTCCGCTGTGGCGACCCCTAACCGGGAAAAGCCGAAAGACACAACAACATTACAATGCAAACTAATATGAGCCACTCCAGTGGCATAGAGGTATAATGCCTAACTACAACCCACGTGATCTAGGTTCAGTTAGCATCTCAGATGAGTGATGGAGTGGCAGAGATATGGATGAGCCCATCTCAGGGGTGGGTGGTATGTGGTTGTCTTGACAAACCCTGGACCATACCATAATCCACAGAGAGGGGAAGAAACAGAGTCCCCCAGATGGAAGTTCAGATGTGCCAATCCCAGTTGCCTTCAGTCCATGATCAGCACCAGCAATTACTGGAGTAAGTCCAATGGGGCATGGAGTAGCTGGCAGACCCAGTGAAGACAGGGTACAAGGACCGGCTGGTAACAATGATGTGTGGAACGGGAGAAAAAAATCAAATTAATATGCAAATAACATTCAATATCTGTAGCTGCAGTAGACAGAGGTCAAATATTGATAGTTATGTTTTGCATTGTGTAATCTTCTCATGCATTGTATGTAACATGGTCTTGTAAGTAATGTAAATATAAACAAGCAGTGCTTGACACTTAGAGGCATCATTAGGATGAAACATCAGAAACACCTGCAAGTGTCACTAGGCCTTAATGAGTTGAAGAAAAATTACAAGGTGCTGAACAATGCATCCTGGCAACAGGAAATGTTCAGTTATGGGTACCCTCAGAGTAAGTTAGTATACAGAGCAGTGATAGAAAGAGATAATTCATCTGAAGAGTGCATTTCAGAAATCAGAGTCCAGAGTAAATTTGCTTGAGCTGAGATCTATGATTGTACAGCTGGTGCTCTGTCTGCTGTTCTACCTGGATCAGTTCATGCTCCTTCCATGCTTGCTTCAAGTAAGATTAAAAATCATGTCATTTATCTATCACAGAAAGGCACAAGCTGTTTTAATTAAAAATACAAAATTTCCCATTCAGGTGTTTGGGATTATTTTAGGTCAACTGTCAGCCAGCAATACTCTCGATTTTTTCTGATTCTGCCCTGTCCCTTGCACAATCTTTGATTTTCTGTTAAATTATTCATGAAGGTTAGTTTGTCAATAACGCCATTTATTACAGTTTCATTCTTCTTCTTGCTGTTCAGAGAAGGCATGTCTACGCAAAAAGTGTTGTTTTGTTAAATTTCTAAGTGAAAAACTGCCACAGATCCAACAATTAAAACCAAAGGACTGATGTAGACAAAAACGGCTTCCCAAACACACTGAGTGAATAAATAAATTTAATGTTAAGCGCTTTTCGTTTGATACAATTAACAAACTTCTTCAGACAAAAGTATCATCTCACACAGGTCAAATATATACACACCCTACTTAAAAGCTTAATTAGTACTCATTAAAAGAAAAGGAAAATACTCACAGTTAAGAAATACTACCATCTTCTTACAGCTTAACTAAACTCAACCATATAACTAACAAAATAGTTAAAAATGAAAAAATAAATATATACGAAAACAAATCAATACAATGTATGAAGATACATATCAACATAAATTCAAAAACACTAAAATTATTCAAAATCCATATTAAAATGGATAAATAACCTTCACTTCATCTTTGTGAACTTTTAAGTTTTAGAATGCTGCTAATAGAGCAGCATTCATTCAGGCCCGGAAAACTGTAGGCATTTAATCTTATCTGCCATAATAGCTCTAATTCCTCTAACTTAATGGGTGCAGGGCCACCCCTAACATCGTGAGAAATTTGATCTATCACTAAAACTTTAAAGCTATGCTCAGGCCAGATTAATATATGCTTATCCAATGCATTTTCTGTCTTTTTCTTGTTAATAGCATAAACATGCTCATACATTCGATCGTGGAGTCTCCTCTCCGTTTTTCCAATGTAGAAAGCGGGACAAACCTGGCACTGGGCTAAATAAACAATCAATATAGAATTACAGTTCGCCCTACATTTTAAACTAAATTGGGTATCGTGAACTCCAAATCTGTTAGAATCCGTTATATATTTGCAATAATTACATGCTTGACATTTATACATCCCAACAATTTTAGGGAATAAACGTTGATGCTGCTCAAAAAATGCCTTTAAATTTTTAGCTTTCCTATAAATCACTTGCAGCTGTTCACCCATCCTAGGAAACACACTTGGGTCACTTCTAAATAAGGCCCAATTCTTCCAAATAATACTAATACAAACATTACTATCAATGTTGTAAGTAGTTATGAACATAGGGCCCTGAATAGTCAATTTAACATCATGGTTATCCATGTTACCCACAGCAGGCTCCAAGTTCACCACATGTTGCATCTGTGTGTGTCTAATGCCTAAAATCGGCTTGTACATACATCTTACGCTCTTATTCGTGACTTCTTCTATAAGGTCATTGATCAATGTTTCAGGATAACCACGGTGCAAAAACATACACTTTAATAAATGGCAATCTTCTTCAAAATCAGCATCATGACTAACTATACGAGCTTCCTTCACTAAATGGCCTTTAATAATGGCCCGTTTTTGGTGATAAGGGTGACAGCTCAAAAAATGAAGGAAAGAATTTGAGTAGGTTGCTTTCCTATGAATTTTTGCTAAAAAACTTTTAGATACGAGATCTTTTGATAACCATATATCCAAGTAAGCAATACCTTCCATACTAAATGTGGAAGTAAACTTCAAAAACTGGGTCGTGCCATTAAAATGATTCACTACCATATTACTGGATGCTTCATTTCCATCCAGTAGGATAAAAATGTTGTCGAGGTAACGTGTATAAAAGACTATTCTATCCTTGAATTCCTGATTGTTAAATACAAACACATGTTCCCAATGGGCCATGACTAAATTAGCAATACTAGCCCCACAAGGGGAACCCATTGCGACACCAACTGTTTGGAGGTAAAAGTTATCCAAACATAAAAAATTTGTTGTCAAGGATTAAATCTATTAGTTCACTAACTAAATCCATTTCACCCCTAGTAGCACCATTTTTCTTTAAAACTTGGTACACCCAGTCAATAGCAATGTCATGAGGAATGCACGTGTACAAGTCCTTTACATCTACAGTAAGAAAATTGTATTTAATATTAAACTCTAGTCCATCAATTCTCTCTAAAAATGACCACGAATCTTTACAAATTTGGGATTCACATACCAAAAATTTTTGTAAAATAGAGTCTACAATTTTCGCACATGCATATGTAGGTGATGCTCGTCCATCAACTAATGGGCGCATAGGGGGTTGACCACATCTTTATGAATTTTAGGTATACCAAACAAATATGGGTACCTAGGATAAACAGTAGACATAAAATTAAAGATGTTCTGGGCAATTCTTCCCTCTATGAACATTTCTTCAATGCTGTTTTTAATGCTGTTATAGGCTCCATTTATTTCTGAGCGTGAACTTAACGTGTAAGAAGGGCTATCTAATAAGTTCACCATTCGTTCAAAATAGTCAGAACTGTCAAATACTACTAGCCCCCCTCCCTTGTCCAGTTTGCAAATGCGGATGTCATGTGTTTTAATAAAGTTAAGGCATTTTCTTTCAATCCTACTACTGTCGTCAATGGTACGTGTAACATGCCCATGTTTAAATCTTTGCCTTATATTGAGTTCACACATTTGCTCGAATACCTGCAACAAAGGATGTAATGGAGGGTTAAAAGTACTAGGAATTCTAAATTTGTCTCCGCTGTCTGATTGAGTGCTACCTCCCATCATTAAATTAAAATTTAATTTCCTGGTGTATAATTTAACATCTATTATAGTCCTAACCATGTCGAGTTTCTGTGCAGGGACATATGTATAACCTTTGGAAAGCAAGTCAACCATCTCTGAAGTAATATTAACAGAGGAAACGTTATACACCTTAAAATCACCATTTGCATTAGTAATAATAACTGGAATGTGTTTGGTTTGTTGAAAAGGTGCATCTAACACATCATTACCAACAGGAGGAACATTAAAGGCATGAGAAACGGGTCTATATTATATCATCGAATGCTTAAAAAAGCGAACACTGATTGAGCGACCTAATTTAAGTGAAAGCTTACAATCTCGAACTGTCAGATCAGCGATTTTTTTCCCAGGGAAAAAAATCGCTGATCCAAAACACATACACACAACACAAGCACACCAAACAAACAGAATTCCACACACATACACCTAAAATCTGATACCTAACGCTACACTAAACTATGTACACACCACTAACTACCCACTTACCTTAACCCAAACTCTAACCCTAAGGTCCGTCACTATCACACACTCACCTCACCTGGTCCCTAACCCTAACTCACTTAAATCTGCCCTAACCCTCATGTCCACTCAATCGCACACACACTTAACCCGAGCCCTAACCCTAACTCACCTAAATCACCCTAACACTCACATCCACACACTCGCACACATACCTGAATCTGACTGGTAACTTTCCACCATAACACTGAAAATACCGAAGCAACAGAAACGGACAACCAAATTCTTTCCCTAGGAAAAAATTTGAGTTTCTGCTGCTTCGATATTTTGCAGTTTCGCAAAAATAAGTTCGATCAATCAGCGTTCGCTTTTTTAAGCGTTCGAGGATATAATATAGACCCTGAGAAACATTACTGGATACAGTATGTACATCGAAGTCAGAACTTTGGTCTTTTGATCAATATCAGGTATGTCTTGTATTTCTGTTTTATTGGCCATTCAATTGCTTTGGTCTGGCACCTAAAAAATTAGAGTCTCGAGAACTAGAATTGTATTGACCAGACTTCTTAGAATTTTGCAGTCTTTCACTACGCCTAACTCCAGTTTGCATTGCTTCTTCATTACATTGGGGTTACCCAATGTTGGTGAGACTTTACATGAGAATCAAACATCTCACAATGGTACTTCTACTAATGTTTTGATTAATGAAGAAGCAATGCAAACTGAAGTTAGGCATAGT
The DNA here is from genome assembly GCF_019279795.1 of Protopterus annectens. Lineage (NCBI taxonomy): Eukaryota > Metazoa > Chordata > Ceratodontiformes > Protopteridae > Protopterus > Protopterus annectens. The sequence goes on from NC_056739.1 coordinate 1,076,889,011, forward strand.
GAAAGACTGCAAAATTCTAATAAGTCTGGTCAATACAATTCTAGTTCTCGAGACTCTAATTTTTTAGGTGCCAGACCGAAGCAACTGAATGGCCAATATACGCAGAGGCCCAAACAGAAATACAAGACACACAAAACTTAAGTACTGATATTCCTGGTATTGATCAAAAAGACCAAAGTTTTTGTCTTGATTTTTCTGACTTTTTCGATGTACATACTATATCCAGTAATGTTTCTCATGCCTTTAATGTTCCTCCTGTTGGTAATGATGTGTTAGATGTACCTTTTCAACAAAACAAACACATTCCAGTTATTATTACTAATTCAAATGGTGATTTTAAGGTGTATAATGTTTCCTCTGTTAATATTACTTCAGAGATGGTTGACTTGTTTTCCAAAGGTTATACATATGTCCCTGCACAGAAACTCGACATGGTTAGGACTATAATAGATGTTAAATTATACACTAGGAAGTAAAATTTTAATTTAATGATGGGAGGTAGCACTCAATCAGACAGCGGAGACAAATTTAGAATTCCTAGTACTTTTAACCCTCCATTACATCCTTTGTTGCAGGTATTCGAGCAAACGTGTGAACTCAATATAAGGCAAAGACTTAAACATGGGCATGTTACACGTACCATTGACGACAGTAGTAGGATTGAAAGAGAATGCCTTAACTTTATTAAAACACACGACATCCACATCTGCAAGGGAGGGGGGCTAGTAGTGTTTGACAGTTCTAACTATTTTGAACGAATGGTGAACTTATTAGATAGCCCTTCTTACACATTAAGTTCACGCTCGGAAATAAATGGAGCCTATAACAGCATTAAAAACAGCATTGAAGAAATGTTCATAGAGGGAAGAATTGACCAGAACATCTTTAATTTTATGTCTACTGTTTATCCTAGATACCCATATTTGTTTGGTATACCTAAAATTCATAAAGATGTGGTCAACCCCCCTATGCGCCCATTAGTTGATGGACGAGGATCACCTACATATGCATGTGCGAAAATTGTAGACTCTATTTTACAAAAATTTTTGGTATGTGAATCCCAAATTTGTAAAGATTCATGGTCATTTTTAGAGAGAATTGATGGACTAGAGTTTAATATTAAATACAATTTTCTTACTGTAGATGTAAAGGACTTGTACATGTGCATTCCTCATGACATTGCTATGGACTGGGTGTGCCAAGTTTTAAAGAAAAATGGTGCTACTAGGGGTGAAATGGATTTAGTTAGTGAACTAATAGATTTAATCCTTGACAACATCTTTTTTATGTTTGGAGATAACTTTTACCTCCAAACAGTTGGTGTCGCAATGGGTTCCCCTTGTGCGGCTAGTATTGCTAATTTAGTCATGGCCCATTGGGAACATGTGTTTGTATTTAACAATCAGGAATTCAAGGATAGAATAGTCTTTTATACACGTTACCTCAACGACATTTTTATCCTACTGGATGGAAATGAAGCATCCAGTAATATGGTAGTGAATCATTTTAATGTCACGACGCAGTTTTTGAAGTTTACCTCCACATTTAGTATGGAAGGCATTGCTTACTTGGATATATGGTTATCAAAAGATCTCGTATCTAAAAGTTTTTTAGCAAAAATTCATAGGGAAGCAACATACTCAAATTCTTTCCTTCATTTTTCGAGTTGTCACCCTTATCACCAGAAATGGGCCCTTATTAAAGGCCAGTTAGTGAGGGCAGCTCATATAGTTAGTCATGATGCTGTTTGAAGAAGAATGCCATTTATTAAAGTGTATGTTTTTGCACTGTGGTTATCCTGAAACATTGATCAATGACCTTATAGAAGAAGTCACGAATAAGAGAGTAAGATGTATGCACAAGCCGATTTTAGGCATTAGACACACACAGATGCAACATGTGGTGAACTTGGAGCCTGTTGTTAGTAACATGGATAACCATGATGTTAAATCGACTATTCAGGGCCCTATGTTCATAACTACTTACAACATTTATAGTAATCTTTGTATAAGTATTATTCGGAAGAATTGTGTCTTATTTAGAAGTGACCCAAGTGTGTTTCCTAGGATGGGTGAACAGCCGCAAGTGATTTATAGGAAAGCTAAAAATTTAAAGGCATTTTTTGAGCAGCATCAATGTTTATTCCCTAAAACTGTTGGGATGTATAAATGTCAAGCATGTAATTATTGCAAATATATAACGGAATCTAACAGATTTGGAGTTCACGATACCCAATTTAGTTTAAAATGTAGGGCGAACTGTAATTCCAAAATGATTATTTAGCCCAGTGCCAGGTTTGTCCCGCTTTCTACATTGGAAAAATGGAGAGGAGACTCCGCGATTGAATGTATGAGCATGTTTATGCTATTAACAAGAAAAAGACAGAAAATGTATTGGCTAAGCATATGTTAATCTGCCCTGAACATAGCTTTAAAGTTTTAGTGACAGATGAAATTTCTCACGATGTTAGGGGTGGCCCTGCACCCCTTAAGTTAGAGGAATTAGAGCTATTATGGCAGATAAGATTAAATGCCTACAGTTTTCCGGGCCTGAATGAATGCTGCTCTATTAGCAGCATTCTAAAACTTAAAAGTTTAAAAAGATGAAGTGAAGGTCATTTATCCATTTTAATATGGATTTTGAATAATTTTAGTGTTTTTGAATTTATGTTGATATGTATCTTCATACATTGTATTGATTTGTTTTCGTATATATTTATTTTTTCATTTTTTAACTATTTTGTTAGTTATATGGTTGAGTTTAGTTAAGCTGTAAGAAGATGGTAGTATTTCTTTAACTGTGAGTATTTTTCTTTTCTTTTAATGAGTACTAATTAAGCTTTTAAGTAGGGTGTGTATATATTTGACCTGTGTGAGATGATACTTTTGTCTGAAGAAGTTTGTTAATTGTATCAAACGAAAAGCGCTTAACATTAAATTTATTTATTCACTCAGTGTGTTTGGGAAGCCGTTTTTGTCTACATCAGTCCTTTGGTTTTATTTGTTTTTACAGATCCAACAATAGTTGTCAAGTGTGTGTGTGTGTGTGTGTGTGTGTGTGTGTGTGTGTGTGTGTGTGTGTGTGTGTGTGTGTGTGTGTGTGTGTGTGTGCGCAGGTACAATGGCATATAGATGTTTTGTGCTATTTGGAAAAATGCATGTGTAACTTGGAGTACAGTAGGAATGCATTTCTACTGTAGTTATATAGTTGCACATCTGTTAGCACCACCAAAACCATCTAAATTATACAGGTCATACCCCCTAAAGTGTGAATTAATGCATTATGACCTCAGTCCCCCTGAAATGCTAACTTTCATGTAAGCAAACTTTGAGTTCTATGATTTTGGTCCCTGCTATAATTTCAAAAACTTTGAGGTTGAGAGGTATATGCATATTTTTTTTTCAACAAAGAGATTATTCAGATTTGTTCCTTGATAAAAACATTACAAGCCCCAGATACAAACACAGTTAATTTTACAAGGTGAGGTTAATTATCACTTACTATTTTGTATCAAAATCTTTATTCTTATGTTGGAGAGCCCTAAGACAAAAGTAATTTATAAAGAGTCCCTTTGTACTTTGTGTCAGAGTTTTGAATGCCAGTGAATGGGTGTACAAACGATTCCTCAGTTAAGCTGTTGCATTAAGTCACTGAATTTTATAAAATCATGATAATTATAGTGTATACACATATATTTATACATATGCCACTATAGTGGTCTTTTCTCTGTGGAAAATACATTTATTCAGTAATGGCTTCATCCATATTTGTCTGTAAAATAACAGGAAAGAACATATTGTATATAATGATTTAGATATTACAGTATGTAGGGCCCTGTCTTTTTTATGCACCTATTCATAGAATATATAAGATTGCACTGAAACTTCCACCTGAATAATTCGGCACACAGTATGAAGAAAAGATACAATTTTAAACTACTCTTGGAGAAAATAGAATAAGTCTGAAATTCAGAGTCTTAAGAAGATACTACAAAATATCAGGACAGCAGTATGCATTTCAGAGCTGGAAATATATATTATTTCTTTGCTTCTAACATTAAGGATTATTTTTGCTGTCTCTAGGGCCTAGGTACAGAACCCTGATCCTTGAGTAGTCTGTTATTCAATCCTCATTGCTGCAGGATGGGCAGTGATATAAAGAATATATACTCAATTTGCAGCTAGGCAAAAATTGTGTTCCCTGTTCAGTAAAAATAAGTTATTAAAGGGCACATGTAGGTGAAATCCACACCTTTCAAAATAGTGATTTATTATACAATAATAATGTTTACTGAAAAAAAGTTTTTGCAGTTATGTATACTCTTAATCTGTGACATTCACTGTGACCACTAGTGCACTTAGAGAACATTTCCATTTCAAGAAACAGTCTGAAGTCTAAAATATTAAGCTGCACATTTATTCAGTAGTGGTTTTACCCATATTTGTTTGTAAAATCATCTGTTACCCTTGAAATTGAACAAGAGTTTTCAGCAATGCATATGACTGCTACATTTAAGGTTTACAACTTACTTCACTGACCATAAAGATGCACAGTATTTGCTGAATGTGATCTTTTTGTTTCTTGCATTTTGGAGTTCTATGAGCTAAAACATTGAAAAGTGGCAAACGCAACCAAAAAGGACTAAGAACCACAGAAACAGTGTGTTCATGAAAAGCAAGGTTACAGGGTACAAAAACACTGCTTGATGAGCCCAGCGTATCCAAAAACAAACTTTAATAGTTCAGTAGAATATAAAATAAAACAATAAAGTTTAGCACCAGACTACTGTTAGGAACTTTCTTCACCTTAGATTTCCACAGCAGTCTTACCAACAGACTTTTGGTGTATCGTAAATTGATGGTGGCAACTTAAACTGAATGCAGCAAAATATCCAGAAATAAATGATAGTGTCAGCTTTTTACCAGTATTAAAACTGCGATCAGCAAAATTATGATTAAGTTTTGTTTAGCTTATGCAATACATTTGTCATAAAAAAAACATTTTTTAAGATTATACTACCAATTAATGTTTAATAGGTTTTTATGAATATCTAATGTGAATAATATATTGATTTACATAATTTTTTAGGTAGTATGGGTTTTATGGGAAGCTTTTAATGTAACTACAGAAGATATATTATTCTACAAGTTATTTTTTTATGAAGTTTTTCATGAAGTATTTTATGTTTTTAACTGTTTATTGAATGAATAATTTCATTTTTGTTGATTAATCGGTCAGGTGATGGCATGTGATACTTTATAAAGACTGTGATTTGTTTTGCTGTTAACAGTTCTGATGTAGTCTATGTTGTCAAAAGTACCTAACAATAGTCTGGTGCTAAATTTGTTTCATTTTCTATACTACTGAACTATAAACATTTGTTTTTTGGATACACTGGTCTAAATCGATCAGTGTTTCATACCGTGTACCCTTGCTTTTCACAATACTTTTTCTGTAATTCTTCATGAGTCAAAATAAAGTTTTAGTCTTAATGAATACTAGGTTTTGTACGGTTTACCTGTAGTAGTCATCTTGCATACTGATGTGAATGTACCTCTGACACAATATGTGGCAACCATTCTGAGGTACCTATCTATACAGACCCATTTTATGACATCACATTACATAGAACAAAGGCAATATATGCACTATAAACACAAAAAAGGAAGTTAATGTTCTGCAGAGTTAAATACTAAAAAAGACAATAAAACTGCCTGAGTCATTGTAACAAATGCAGTCTTCATTTATTGGTTCTTACTAATCAGCAACAGATTTGGCTTAATAATTACTCACTTTGCCAAGGTGGACTAAAGCCCACAAATTTGCAACAGAGACAAAGAAAATATTTTTTCCTTATAATTTGCTGCAGAAATTGGGAATGCCATGAGAAAGAAAGATTATTTGATTCTTTATTGGGTTCTGAATGAAAAGCCACAACTATTTCCATTCTAACATGACTGAAAAATCTATGATTTCAAGAGGCCCAGCTACATGTAAAAAGAGAAATGAGAGATGGGGTAGCAGATTTTCCTCCAGTTTGTTTCATTTAACACCTTATAATCTCCGAAAGAAAAACATTTTCTGTAACAGTGCAGTTTCTAAAACTCATATCTTGATTCCCTGGCCCTTTACCAGTAAAATTCTGATATTCTTTAATGCATTTATCCAAGTTATCAAATACTAAGAACCACAGGACACTACATTTATATGGCTGTTTATGCAGCAGGTCAGAAAGGGGATTTAAAATCCAATGCAAATTTTAATCACACATTGAGCAGGCAGAAAGTGAACTGAATGCTGTAGTGAAAGGGAAGTTAACCACATTGTAGGGTAGAATCATAAGGGCTGTCCAAGAAAAAAAAAAGAGAGAGGAAGAGGGTGAACAGCATGACTACTGGATTCATTCCCCATCTTGAAAAACATCAGGATCTTCACACAGCTCCCCATCAATCCATTCCCATCTGTTTTCTGAACTACTTGCCCTGGTGAGGGTAATTGTCATAGCAAGCATAGCAGATCAAAGTAGGATTCTAGATCCCCTGCAACAGTCTCCAGCTCATACTGAGAGACCCCAAAGGTGCCCTAGCAAGCCGAGAAACATATTTCCTTCAGTATGTCCTATGGCTATTCCCAGGGCCTACACCTAATGGTCTGTGCCTGGTACCCCTCTCATGGATGGTATCCAGTGGCATCCTCAGTGGGTGCCCAAACTACCTTAACGGACTCCCCTTATCCCAGAGGAGCACTCATTGTACTAAAATATCCTGCCACATTTCTGAGCTCCTTACACTATTACACAGACTGAGCACAGCAATGCTGTGAAACTTGAAAACTGCTGCTGCTTGTATGTGAATCTTATCCATTTAATCATTACCTAAAACTGGAAACATAAAAATACTATCTAGTTAGGAGCTTTGTTCCATAACTTAGTACTTACTTCACCACCATATTCTATTACAATTCCTGCAGTGCTACACTTATACTGATCCCTTCTACCTTCACTTCCGAATAAGACCCCAGGACACTTTAATCTGCTTCAGCTGCCACAGCTGCTTACTTCTCACATGTAGAGTGCAAGCTCCTCTTTTCAGGGACAGCAGCTATCACATCAGCTGTGTCACACTTGATACTGATTTACTCCAGTCCATACTAAAGATCCCAGACCTTGAGGTCAGGACTCAACCACTTAGATTAAGAAATGTGGACAAAGCCATAAATAATGGATGGCGCAGTGGTGCACAAGTAGCATTGTTGCCTTACAGCAAGAGGCTCTCTGGTTTGATTCTTGGCTGCAGTGCCTTCTGTGCAGAGTCAGCATGTCCTCCCTGCATTTGTGTGGGTTCCCTCTGGGTGCGCCGGTTTCCTCCCACATTTCAAAGACATGTGTCTGGAGAGTTTCTCCCTGGGCCACCACTGAAAATTGGCTTCTTTCTAAGTCGGAGTTTCCCGGTAAACAAATGTTAAAATAAATAAATAAATAAAATAATAGGGGGACAAAGACCAAAAAATTGGGACAAAATTGAAATATTGCTCTTCTAAACTTAGAAAGTTGATAGAATAACAGATTTTACATTAGCATGAATTTTCTGAACTGTATGAAGTCTGAATTTCAAATGTCTGCCATTATTTTCGGACTTCAGTCCTCAAAGATTTGGCAATGATTTGCCAGTAAACCATAATTTTACAAGTAACAGGCCAAAAATATGAAGCAGAAATCTGGACATTCTGTGAAAATCTGTTTTACAGTTGAGAGGTATCTGGAGGGCATTATCATCATCATCATCATCATCTGTAAACAACAAAGATACAACTCTCGCATCCCATGAATGTGTATTCTTGGGACCTCACTGGACTTTTGAATCTTACCCACAAAAATCATGAGCAGTACAAGACAAACCACAGCTTGTGGTAGACCCCATGAGGAGTGTGGAGACATTTACACCCCCTGGCTTCATGCTGTATGTAATTAGAACCAGAAGGTCTGAGAGTTCCTCATGTGAATCACAGAAGGCAAGACTTTGTTCTATGCACATATGCACCTAACTACTTACAGTATTTGTTTTTCTTGAAGACAATAACAGTAATATTTTATAGGGTACTGATTGACTTTGTAGTTCTAATCAGAGGTAAACACTCACACGAGGAAATGCTGGAAGAGCTACAACTGAGACACATTGCTTACATGATTAGTAACTAAGGGGAGAATTGTTACAGGACTTCAGTGCTTGTCATGGACTGCTCATAATGTACATTGTGCTTGAATACGTCATTTACTTTGTACCACAGTACCTTGGATCAAAAATCTGAATGACTGACTTTATAGTTCTACCTTCAGAGCTGAGACCACAAGTTCTGGACAATTGGGTATAGACAGCTGCTCAGCTGTTGAAGGATGAACACCTGTTGGTGAGTTGAATCATATAGCTGGGGGGAGGGGGTGCAGTTGGGCAGACCCAGGAAACACAAACATATAGTGAGGGTTACCTGAGAATGCCTTTTAGATGCTGGTAACCATTTCAAATTTCAGGACCTGCATTGCTGAATGGCTGAAAATCTGGACTTTACCACCAAGTCTGAGATTAGCAAATCTCAGAATATTTCATGTTCTTCATGGTATTATGATATTAGAGTTGCTATATATAAGTTTGAGGGGTGTGGGAGGGCATGCCCCCACATCAGGGAGTTATGAAGGAAAAAAGTGATGCTCAGTTGTTGCTCTTTTCCTGTATTTTTGAGCTTTTTTCAGTATCTCGGGGCTAAGAAACACAAGTCTCAAGATTTCATTAGGGAGCTATAGATGCTTCTACGTGGGATGAGTTCAGATTTTACCTTTGCAAGATTTTCTCTCATATACCAGGGAAGTCAGATACATGGACTCTGAATAGACACTATGATCTTGGTAGTTGAGGTGGTGTAAGTGGCCATGCCTAAACAATGGTCAGTGCTTGTCATGGTGGTAATCCTAAGACCTACTGGAAGAAGCTGAAAATGAGGGAAATTTACATTATTAGAGAAAGTGACCTTCCTTACGTTGCTAGCAAAGGTGTAGCCAGATATGACTGATAGGTGCAGACAGTCCAGAAAGATAAGACTGCAGCTGTGGCAGTTACCAAAGCAAATGTCCCCAACATTTATCTCCCTCACTACGCAAAATTCTGCAGACTGGAGATTGCTGTTTTCATAGTCTAGTATGTAAATTACACTGACCACTGGCTCTTGTTTACTGCGGCATGTCCAAGACAGACTTTGTTACTGACTTTTTCTTGCTTCTATTTATCCTGTCCTTCAGGTCAGTAAAAGCCCTTATTCTGCCAAGACCATGTTTTTTTTTCATTATTATATAATGCCTACATGTGTGTTACACTGGTCCAGTACCCAATATAAGTCATCATTACATGAGGTCCAGCATCCCATGCTTCATTACACATATGGTACGGAGGGTTAGACTTCATTTTACAGATGTAAGGATGTTCTTTCAGTTTAACATGCTAAACAGTGGTTAAATAAAAAGAAAATGTTTAAACCATCTTACCACCTGCCTTTATAATGTGGTTGCATTATTTATCTGTGTATTGCTGTGACAGGATAAGTCTATCAGGCCAAAGGCCCTCTTCCATGAAGATACAGTGGAAAAAATAACATTACATAATATTAGAAAAGGAGTGCAGCTATACAAAAGTCATACTGAAGCCATGACTAGCTATTTTTACACAGATTTTTTCATTTCAAATATATTGTTTTAGAAATTCACTTAGTTTCCATAAACTCTAAATGGATCTGCTTTGCATAGTTGTCTTACTTTACTACCTATATGTAGCAAAATGGTCACACAGTAACACAGGATGTGTGCATTTCTACGATGTTAGGAACAACTCTCCATAACAGGAGGAAGTAATCAGAATATGTAATTTGATACAGAAGTATCATGCTTAACCTGTACATAATAATGTTTTTTGTGGGAGAGGAGCCCTTTTCCATCTGGGTTCATGCTGACTTAACACTCTAGAAGGACTTAATTGGCCTCCAAGGTACCAAGACTGCTATGTTCCAGCCTTTGGTGAGAGCAGAGGCTTCCAGTGAGGGATTGGAGTGCTGTTTGGTTGGCCAGTTTCTGTGGGAGCACTGGCTGCATATTGACTGGCCAGTTTCTGCATGAGCGGAGCCTTACAAACTTTAAATATCAGGATGCTTGCTCAGTTTGGCTTGCAGCATGAAACAGTTTTTATCTTATTAGATAGCAAACAAAAGAGCTTAGTCAGTCTACAATAGTTAAGGCAACCCATCCTTGTATCTGATATAAATTTCAATTTCTTCTTTCTCACAACCATGGTTGTAATACTGTTACTGATTTCACTACCGCTTTGCCTTATCTCATACAGTGAAATCATTGCCTCTTTTTTTAACTTATTAACTTACTGCACATATACTTCTTGGTGGATACATTGCTGTAATTAACACTTTTTGTGTTATTGAGTGCAAATAATGTTGTACTGTTGCACCTTGTTGATGTAATACTGTTACTTTGCTGAATGTAGGTCTTGCCAAGTCTAAGTAATACTGCATTATTGTGCCTTGTAGCTTTGGCTCTATTGCTTACTACTGCATCGTTGCCTGTTACTGATACTGGATATAAAAAAAAACAAATTAACTTGTAATTTCAGGAATTAATGTACTTTTGATCATTGGCTTGTTACATTTCTGCTTGCTACGGATTACTGTACTGTTATGGCATTTAAACCACTGCTGTATAGTACTACACTGCAGAGTTTAGGGTTACCAATGTTATATGATTTTATTACATGGTTGACTACTAATCTGATACTGCACTGGTAATATTTGCTTTACAGTTACTGCACTCGAAACTACTCATTTTAAATTATCTAAAGCTCTTACAGTTACTGCACCTGGATCCAGTGGGTTGGACATTCCACTGCTCATTGACTTTACTGGTTAGACAGAGACCACATTAGCCACAAAGTTATTTGATTTAAATTTGCTACACGTTACTGATTACTTTGCTCCTACATATTAATGCCATTTTTTACTATATTTTTCTTGCACATGGGAATACTACAGTAGTGACAGCTCATATTTTATCCTTCAGCTATATCCAATATTATCATATTTTTCCTAGTCCAGTCAATTATCCCCCTCTGTCTTATATGAAGGGTGATTTATTAACTTATGTTGTCTTATACACCTTGGTCTGCACTGGCAAATATGGAAACTCAGTCAGATTTTGCCCCCTTCTGTAGTAAGCCTGAGACCGCTAGGTATTTTGAGTGTAGTATCTGCTGCATACTTACCAAAACATCTTTATTATTACCTCACAATGATTCAATATATCATCTTATAAATGTTTACTTAACATGGAGGCTACCTTTTCACCTCAAAAACACATTCAGTAAGCAATACATGCATACACAGTACGAGGACCAAGTCTATAAAAATTAATAATGACCACCTCTGTCTATGAGGGACATGGGCACCACCCCAGGAGTGAATTTACAGTTACCCATCAACTGATTCAGGTTGCACTTGAAGAGGGTCAGGGAGGGACCCTGTTTTACGTGAATGGGAGGCTTGTTCCAGAGAACAGGCAGTCACTGAGATATGTATCTCTCCAGCATAGCTTGTTCAAGTCAGAGGCAAGGTTGACATCCCTGGAGTATGTGATCCTTGTGCTTTTTTGATTTACAAATATGAATCATTTCCATCAGGGCCAGGTCAGAGACTGCTGTGTAAGCCAGGCACAGATCATCCCTTATCAGCCTGTAGGAGATGGAATAAAGTGGCAGGGTATTTAGTCTTTCCACATATGATTTGTTTTATGTACCCTGTATTTTCTTGCTGAGAAACCTCTGTGGTCTCTCCAGCTGTTGCAGGTATTTGGTGAGATGCATGCAAAATGGAGTATTGTACTCAATTATCCACCTGATGAGGACAAAATACAATGGAACTATAACATCCCTAGATCTAGACATGATGTCTTTACTGATGAGGTGTGCCACACAGAAGGGTTTCCTTAGCATTGTGGATACATGGTGGTTCAAGTTCAAATTGCCATCAACTTGAGTACCCAGATCACATACCACTGAATCTGCACATAACAGGGTGCTGTCTATAGTGTCATTAGCAGGAACATTAGCTTTTCTGAAGGGGAAGATGATGATGTATTTTTTGCATTTAGCTTTTGTCCATAGCGTTGATACCATTTGTTTGTCTGAATTAACCCCTCCCACAGTATATTTGCATCATTAGGTATCTTAATGATCAGAAAACTTGATCATTTACAAGCTGTCTCTGTTTGCCTGGACTTCCAAGAAATAAATACTTAACAGCAAGAGCCCCAGAACATGACCATGTCATACACCACGTATGATTGGTCTATTGCTAGTGGTGAAATCGCCCACCTTGACAGTATGTGTCCTTACCCATCTGGTAATATAGGGGTTAATTTCTAGTTTGGAGAGTTTATCTACAATACCTGAGTGGAGTATTATGTCAAATGCCTTAGCCGGGTCAAGGTAGGCACCATGCTTCCCTCATCCAGGGCTTTGGTGACCCTCTCAAAGAAGTCAACAAGGTTCAATAGACATGATCTGCCTTTGACAATTCCGAGCTGGTTGAGGTCTAGGGTTTGGAGACTGCCTATGTCTTTGTTGATAAGATTCATAATGATTCTTTCCATGGCCTTGCAGATGAGGCTAGTCAGGCTTATGGGTCTATAATTCCCAGGGTCATTTGAAGGTCCCCTTTGTGCAGAGAGATTACTGTTGCTGTTCTCCATTCTGCCAGGACACATCCAGTTTATAGACTGTGATTAAACAGGAATTCAAGTGAGTCAGGTAGATTATGTTTTAAGTTGTTTAAAAGTTGTTTAAAAGGTAGCTTAGGATGTTTTCTGGTTCCACTGATTCCATGTTTTTGGCCTTGGAGAGCACAGAGATGACCTGCTCTCTCGAGATAATAGGTAGAGGAGTGGAGTTGGGTACATTTTGAGGAATGACTAGGGAGGGGGGGTGAAGTTTGCTTCAAATCTGTCAGCTAGCATGTTGGCTATCAGCTCTGATTGAGTATTGGTGGTGCCATCCACAACTACTTCAGTGCATTGCTGGGTATTCCCCTTTACACTGAGAACATAGTTAAAGAAGGAAAGAGGGGGATTTCTTCCTCTGCTGAGCCAGTTCCTTCCTGTGGTTAGACATTAGTTTCTTTCTTTTGTTATTTAGCCTTTTTATGGTAGGGGTCCACCAGGATGGCCTTGTTTTTCCATCAAGCCCTGTTTTTTGATCTGGTCAGGTACACCTGATGCTATACAACTATTTAAGTCATTATACAGGGCATTGGTGTACACGTCTGCATAGGGGTTCATGTTATTTGTGTTTGAGGGGGATTTGAAACTTCCTAAACTTGTAGGTGTGCTGACTAGCTGTTTCAGAGCATTTACATTGAAGCCTAACAACCACTGAGCCAGCATGTTTGTGGTCATGTATGTTTCCTAGAAATTGGTATGATAATTAAAATCTCCCATAAGTAAGGTATTGGGTTGTACAGTAAGTTACTCCAGTAGGTCCAGGTATGTGGTATGCTATTACTGGTTCATGGTGGGATACCTGTAGCCAGCTATAACGTGGTAGGGGATCTTGCCTATGACTAGCTGGACATGGAGTAGCTCAATTGAGTCATACTGTTTGACCAGTCTCAAAGCATGGTTATCCTTGATGAAGATGGATGCACCTTCCCCTTTATTTCTTTCCCATTTGAATTGTGGTCTGAATGTATGGAAGGTGTTGTATCCCTATACAGCCAAGGTTGCTTTCCACGACTCTAAACCATGTCTCAGTGACTGCACAGATGTCAGCATCTTCCAGAGTGAGAAGTGCTTCCAAGGAGAGGAGTTTCTTGTTTAGACTCCTAACACTAATTGCCAATATATTGAGTTTATTTTGGGAGGACTTTGTTATGTTGGGAGGTTGGTAATTTTAACACTGCCTAAAAAAGACACAAAAGGGGTGGCTAATGCCTTTGCCAGTAACTGAAAACCAGGAGGAAACAGATGCAGGCTATCTATTGCAAAGCAGAGTGGCCTGTCACCCATGTATTCCCAGGCTAACAGATATTAGATCCGCTTGGAATGACACCATAAGCTAAGCCAACAGTTAAAGTCAATCATTTTTTGTTTATGTTTTGTCATTTTCCTTGGAGAGTGTAGTATGCTGCTTAAGGCTAGTCTTTACCTGCTTGTGACACATGATCTGAGAGCTCAGTCATGTGTCTCTTCACACAGTCCAGAGAGGTACATGTCAAGTCATTCATCCTCACCTGGACAATGATGGAGTCATACTGGTACTTGTGGTTGACTGACTTGAGTGTCTGAGTGAGTTGATGGATCCTGGCACCTGACAGGCAGCTAACCGTAACCCACTCATTATCCAGCCTGGTGAGGGGAACATCCATGTGTCTCACTACAGAGTCTCCTATGACTAGTATGTTGGAGTTTGTGGTGTTGCCCCTTATGGGCTTATTTGTTGAGACACAGGTACATATGACATTGTGTTGTGGTTGTTTTTTGTTTTTTAGTATGTGTACATAGTTTCTGAGGGCGCCTTTTGGGAGGTCTTTGATCTTTAGACAAGTTACAAGAGAGCATCTCTGCATATATGAGTTTAGTGTTGTGTTCTTTAGTGTGTGTGTGTGTGTGTGTGTGTGTGTGTGTGTGTGTGTGTGTGTGTGTGTGTGTGTGTGTGTGTGTGTGTGTGTGTGCTGACAACCTGCTCAGCATTAGATTTGTCCATCTGTGATAGTCTTGCCTCCAATTTCAAAGTGTAATTACATCTCTCACAAGTAGAATTTATTTGTTTCAGGAGTAAGTGGTTGTCATGAGACAATTGCTACATTGCCTCAGGATGCCCATATCCATCAGGCTGGGAAATAACTAACCTTCGAGGCTTTGTGCCTACACAGGGCATTGTAAACCGCCACTGCAAGAAGTGCACTACAACACAAATGTGAGGCTTAAATATTAACCAGAATAAACAATATTTAGTTTAGCTGCCAACTGGAAAGCACACAGTGTGCCTTCCTCCAGCAATCCCCAACTCAGGGGCCACAAGGGTGCTGGAAAAAGCCCTCAATGTAAGATGGCTGGCAGAGTGCTCAAGTGTAACAGAGTCTAGGTTCAGCAGATCTGAACTGAGTCTATACAATGTAACCAACTATTTAAGCAACAGTAAAGTATTGAAAGTGCAGAAATACAGCTAAAAATATCAACAATTTAGGCAGCAAATGAATAAAATACAGTCAGCAAAGTGGAAAAGAAGCTTAAATAATACTTATTTATTTCAGTTTTCAGCAGTGTCTGAGGCACAAATGACACTGTTCTGAGTGGTATTTTGTCCTCAGCCAAAATAATGCCAAGATTCAAAGGCAAGACAATTGACCTTAATAATTGGTGATCAGTTGGCGTCTGTCTAGGGGGATCCAGTATGTGTCACTTTGGGATGAAGTAGCAGACAAGTATTCCTGCTTTGCCTGGGATTATCTGCACCTGCCTTACCAAGGTTTTTATAATGTAGCTAAGGTTTTTACTGCTCCGTAGTGCCTTTTCTTAGAAGTCCAACTGATGGACTTTTTAGCCTACAGAATTCTAATTTGGAACACATTAATGTAGCTCTTCTCTGTGCCAGCAGTCTTAACAAAAAAAGAAAAAAAAAATACCCAAACGTGAAGCTCTGCAACTTGAACACATTCATATATGTGCAGTTACAGAGACATGGCGTTAGAGTAATGAAATCAGTTCTCCTATTCCTGAATATAGTGTCTGTCACATCTTTAGACCTACTGGCAATTGTGGGGTAGGATTAGTATTTGTCAAAGATATCATCAATGTCATAACAGATTCCTCAGAACACCTCATTGGAATTCCTAGATATCCGGATCACCACAAACAAAAATAATTACCACTTCAAATCTAATTAAACATCCTTTATGTCCCCATCTGAGCATGATGGCTATCTTAACATACTAGCTTAAATCTCCATTGAACCCAATGCCTTTCTACTGGGGCCTCAAACATCCATCAATAAATTGGTTGACCTACACTGCCAATGGTTGGCATGCCCAACACTTCCTTGACATTATAAATGTTAACTATTTTTTATTACAAATAGTACACTATCCTGCTAGGGGTCCCAGTATCCTTTATCTAGTTCTCACAAATGTGGCCACTTTTTGCACGTCTCCATATGTATGATCCTGTCTTGTTAAATCAGAGCATACGTTAGTGACCTTTTTCTTAAAAAAATGATGGTACTTCCCCTGCAGATATCTTTGGGCTTAGGGACTTCAAGAAAAAACCTTCTTCAGTTACTTGATGACCTAAATTAATTCCAGGTAATCATACCTCTCAACCTCTTAGATAATGAAATCTGGACAAAGCCTGACATAATGAGGTGACTGAGGTCCAAAAATAGGGACACATTTTAAATATCCACGCATTTTCTGAAGGATATGAAGTCTGAAACTCAAATGCATGTCATTATTTAGTGACTTTAATCCTTAGATCAACCCAGTGATTTGTCAAAAAAATACAATTTTTATGAATAACAGACCAAAAATATGATACAAAAATCTGAACAGTTGAGATGTGTAATTCTCCTCCAATGGATCCCATTGTTAAAGTGACAGGCTATGTCTCTGACCTTCTATTCCCACTTAAATCTAATTACAGATACACCAAAGAAGAACCCATACTATGCACCGATAATTTAAAGGTGTAAACTAAATATAAAAAATTATTTCACTACACATACTTGACTTCTTATCTAAGCTTGCTCTCGATGACAATATACATCCTAACCCTGGACCCTCTCTACACACCTGTAACTCTGTGACCTCAGCTACCCCTAGTAATCCTCTTCCATTCAACCAAGGTAACTGGCCTACTTTTGATGAACTTAAATCTTAGCAGCATCTACAATAAACTACCACAGTTGCATGCCTATCAGTTACTAAAGACCAAGAATTCCACCCCCCCTCCCCCCAGGCTACATCATCATTAAAAGTGACAACATAAAAAAGCTGGAAGCATGGCTAAGATACACACAAAACAATCTGAAAGCACTTCCTACCCCCTCACCTGCCCCAACTTTCCCATTGCTGAAATAATTCTGTCTCCTGCAATTCAACAAACACAAGATCATATGCATCAATGCTATCTATATCCCTCTTGGAAACGACATTCCATTACTAGCAGAAATCATGTATTGGCTCTCTCATAACAATAAGGAAACTGTCATCATAGGTGATGTTAATAGAGACTACTTATTTATCAACTCTGACTCTCCCACACTCTCCATCAGTCTGATGTTACCCAAATTATCACTACTGTTATTCGCATATACAAATGTAGTAATAGGGAGCCTATATTAGACTGGATCCTTACCACCATTCCTAAGAAAATTAACACTGCTGGCAGCCTAACCAACACCATTAGTGATCATCTACCGACCTTTACCATAAGACAATCTAATCATGCACATACACAAATCTATAATAATGTGCATACACCCTCCTCCTTGTGTAATGACACCTTCTTTAGCTACCTCAAATACTGCTGGGATATTCTAAAATACCCAGCCCTTAGATGATGCCATAACTCACTTTAATAGATTGCTTAATATACTAACTGGACTAGATCCCATGACTCACAAGAGAAACCAGGCAACTCATGCTAAACAGAAATAAAGCTTGAAAAGCATCATGAAGATGGCAATATTTTAGACAATTTAAGAGCCTTTCTAAACAAAAAATCAAATCAGACAAATCTAAATACTTTTACAAGCTCCAAGACAACCGCCAACAGAACCCTAAGATTTTTGAAATGCAATCAAGAGACTATTACACCCAGGGCAAACTACAACTCCTTCTCCAACTACCACCAACAACTAGACCCCTATAGCTAGCAATTCAATAAACATTTTCTGCACTGTCCTCTTTCCAACAACAAACCACCCACCAGCCTGACTATCCCAAACAGTACTAATCACCACCAAAATCCTCTCTCCTTCCTACCATTACCTACCTCTTCTATCAAAAACACCTCCTAAAACTAAAATACTCCACACCACCTGGTGACAAACTGTCACCAGAATGCCTCAATCACTGCAGATGCTATGGCATACCCTTTATCTATACTCAAACTGATCAGTTACAGAAAGCTACGTCCCTGCCATCTACATTATACCTCTACATAACGGGGGAATGTCCACCAGCCTGTCCAGTTACCAACCTATAACCATTCTACCTCCACTCTCAAAAATATTAGAAAAATACATTAATTCCCAATTCCCCTCCCACCTTCATAATAAGAATTTCCCCTCCAACACTCAACATGTTTCCCAACCTCACCACAGCACCACTACTGCTCTGCTTTTTACTGAAATTATAAACTCTGTTAGAAACCCTGGCCACCTAGTATCATCCCTGTTTCACACCAATGCCTGCTCCATGAACTGTTCTCCCTAGGACTCTCCCGTTCATCCGTTAGCTTGTGTCATTGCTATCTCACCAACAGCCTGCAGGCTGTAAAATGGAAACTAGATATCTGCTGCTTTTCGCTTGTCAATATTAATGTACCTATTCAAAATATTCACTAAAAATCTTCACAAAACTAAAAAAGAAGCCTCTGTAGTACAATACACAGAAAATGACACACTTGCATTGTCTGCTCCAAGTCTACCTGGACTCTACAAGATGACTCAGGACTCTTTTTCCGCAGCTGAGGCCTGACTAGATGATATCGGCTACTTTTAAATGCTACACGCACCAAACTAATGCTGCGTTTACCAAAATCTGTCAGCAGAGAAACAGTCCTTTAACATCACATCAGCAAATAATACCGAAGTTAAAATAATTTCCAACACAAAGCTTTTTGGTGTCTTAACTGATGATAACTTGCAATATGATCAACATCTCACTCAGGCCATCAAGAAGACTCACCAAAACTTGGCCTTCCTCAACAGAAACAAACCTTTTCTCATGGACTACTCCAGGAATTCTTTAGCAACATCTTATCTTCTCACTTCACTTCTCTATGTAGCATCCATCTTAATCTTCATTCCACCTTAAAACAAACTAGAGGTTTGCTGCAATAAAATAGTTAAGTTTACATCCAGCTTACTTACCTTACCTACTGCCAACTTCCTTAGTTCAAAATAATACAAAAACCTAACACCTGCCCATCACTACAAAACATCCTCAAACACTACTTCCCCTCCTAGGAATCTCTGCTCACAGAACACACGTGTCCTGACCAGGATCAAGTCTAATAACAGTGCAGGTGACTCACTTTAGTCAGCCAGTGTTGCTAACCACTGAAACTAAATCCCATCCACCATAAAACAAGACAAAATTACTACATATTTCAAACAACCTAAAATAGTACCCAACTTCCTCATGGCTATAGTCATGTTCCCACCCTAAATAAACCCACCTTTCTTTCTGTTTCTTTTCCATTGCCGATCTCTTTATCACCTTGACACTTTAACCTTTCTTATTCATGTCTCTTTCTCATCCCCACTACTGCTCCTCCAACTAACCTATATCCATAATCCTCCTTACTAATACGCCCCTTACCTACCTCATCATCTTACCCAGCTACTCTTATCTCAACCTCTCCACTCTCAGAACTTTTTCTACTTGTTTTTCTTGATCGTTTTTGCTTCTACCCTTCCTCCTTATCTTCTAGTTCCGTTTGTGCTTTAGAAGCACCCTACTTCATTAATGTCAATATACTTATTACGGAACCTATGTGCATTAGCATGGTTCTTGTATTTCTAGCTATAACATGTTAACATGTCTTTGACTTATGTAAAATACAACTTCTAAAGTACACGATAAATTATTTTGCCATTTGTCTGCAGACTACCTGCAAAGTGATGCTTAAAATATTTAATTTTATTGTTGTTCATTGTAAATATGCATTTTATGTGGAGCTTTTCTCCCCATGCCTCTGCTGAGAATTGGACTTTTTACCAGTTAGACTTTTCTGATCAATAAGGGACAATAAATAAATATTTAGTGACTGCAATCAACAACAACTTGCCAGAAAGCCACAAATGTTAAAGGGAGCAGACCAAAATACCTCGAAACTTCTTTGGTCATGAATTCTGGACAAAGCCAAAAATAATTGAGGGATAAAGGCCCGATAGAAGAATAGATTCAAAATATTTTATTTTATTTATTTGTTAACCAAGTGAATCTACTAGACAAAGTGCCTCTTTTCAGGGATGGCCCAGGAACATACTCTCTGGTTAAATGACTTACTCAAAGTCGCACAGTAGGCAAAACCGTGTGGAAAGATTCAAACATGGCACTTTTGACTACAGGAAGCAGCTTGTTAGCATCTCAGACGGAAGTGCCAAAAAACTCTCATGCACTTAAAAACTTACCAGAACAGCAGGTGTTGCATGGACATGCATTTTCTAAACAATAACAATTATAAAACAGCTCCCTTTTGAAATATCAGCATTCAAAATGCCGAACAGCAACACGCCCAAAAAAAAAAGTCCAAAAATCCAGAACAAAAAAATCTTTATCACGCCTCTCATTTAAAGTTATTTTTTGTAGAAGGGGATCCTGATATGGAGGCAATTTTTTTTCAGCCACGGTATAGGTAAAATGAAGTACATCAGTGGCTACATGTTTAATATATATATATATATATATATATATATATATATATATATATATATATATATAGATATTATAAAGTATCTACATTACATCAAACAAATTCAAAGAATGAAAGAGGCTACAGAGTACCCATGCAATCACGCAAACAGACATATAAACAGACACACACATTTATGCTAACAGGTTGAATACAGACATTTTTATTTATTATCACCTTATCATCAAGCATCCATTAACTCTCTATCATGTCAAAGTCACTCTGCCTCATCCCTTTTCAGCAAGCAAAAAATGGAAAAGCATTTGCTAAAACTTTTATTCAGACACAAAAATACACATGCTAACACATAGCTGCACTCACACGAATCAAGTCCCTAGAAATTTGTTTTATCAAAATTGGAATAAAGTGCAGTAAAATAAAGTAATACAAATAAAATATTACTATGATTAGCTTTAATCCATATTAAGACAATATTAGAGATTTTTGCACTACAAGCACTACAAGTTTTAACATGGGTGCCATTCATAATTACAATTATTCATATACAAAACATTCATATTTCATTATTAGTGTTAAATCATTCACAGTACTAATTACACAATTATTTAGGTAAACTCATATGCTTTCTATAAGAATATAAATATATAAAAATAAAATATATATATATATATATTGTGCACTTTTTCATGCATACTTTTAAATGTATTACCTCTAGATTTTTGCAGTTCATCTCACCATTTTCAATATTCCCACTAAAAACATTTATTTGTGTGAGCATGTACTAGCTGCGTATATCAACTACCTTAAGTAGACGGCACATTAATTATGGCTACTCTCTAATGTACTTCGTAATGTTTTACTATATTATGAAGACAGCAAATGAGCCAAACACAAACCGACACAACAAGCTTAGGTATTTGAAAATTAGGTACAATTGGCTAAAAAAGTAGAAAAAGAGATTATTGAGGCAACAATATTATAGTAGTCACATGCTAGTATATCAATACAAAGTCCAATCAATACAAAGTCAACAACAAATTTTCACAACAAAAAAAAAGACTATCAGGAGATTTTTAATAATAAATTTTGTTTGGATATTATTATTTGGGAAGATTAAAAATTAAATGAACATTTTGCAAAATAGAAATGAATTATGAGATCTTGCTTCTTATGAATCTGTTGAAATTGCTGTTTATGCGCAGCTTCTCACACCACCACCAGATAATCACCTCTGATTACTACTGCCTGGGGAGAAGGCAGATAAGCTCATACCTGAATACATTAAGAATTTGCCTCTCTCCTTTCTTTGAGAAATTAAAAGAAAAGCACCACTTTCAAAAAAAAAACATTTTTTTCTACTTTTTTAAGTTTATCTGACACAAAATGTGTGTCTGGTCAGAAGCTAAAACTTTATATTGTATATGTAAAATCTGAAAATGGAAGATGTGGGTTGGACCTTCTTTAATAATATGTTGTGCTAATGCATTGTATTGCTTTCTCTAGCTATACAATAATGGTGTGCTGTCAGTTCTAGTTATTCTAAGGCTTTAATATCATCCACATAGAATCGAAAACACTGTGTACAGTGTGCTATGTAAACTAAGTTCTTTGAATTACATGAGCCATTCACTTTGAGTTCCCAAAGTCACCTAGTTTCAGGATGCCTATATTTTAATTTTACAGGCTCAGATTCAGAGAGAAGAAAAAGAAACAAATTATTTTATTGTGGTGGAACATGCAGCTATCAGTAAAACTTCAGTAATAAAGGAGGGTCAACAAACAAAAACAGAGTGAATTCAGATGGGAAGAACATTATACCAGTGAATAGGGATTGTTCTTTATATACATTGCTTACAGTTATTGCATTTTTTGGTCCCATCAAACCTTACTGATGTTGCCCAGTCTGTGCTGAAATGTGCTTAAATCATGACTGAAAAACTATTTAAGTACAGAAGTTAGGCATTTAACTCTATTATCAAGTGAGATCACCTGAATAAACATCTGTTAACTGAACAAATGTAAGAAATACAGCATTTAAATTGTTTTATTCTAAACTGGACTCAGACATTTTGGAGTTAGCAAGTAGACAGGATGCATCAAACAGAAAAAATAAATTACAAGTTACTATCCAAGGGCTGCAAGATAAAACAATGGCTTTGGAATTCAGTTCAAGAAAACTGCATACAAGAATTACTGACCAATTTAGATTTGGATAAGCCAGTAATATCTGCAGTATTAGGAAGGAGGGCTGGTATAAAAAGAACTTTCTGCCATAGAAATGGATGACGTTCACTGAGGACTGAAATCTGTGGTCAAATCAGTTCAGGAAAAAGGTTCTTATTTGACTCATTCAAGTTACTGAATGAATTAAGCTCCAATTAGATTGTTTCAAGATCTCCCCCATGAAAGTCTCAAAAAATTAGGCCTTTCTGTACATAAGAAAAGTTCTTTGACAATAAAGCACTATGTCTAGATTGATTCCAAGAACTTGATGCTCAAATTCAATTTACCATTCAGGGTTAGGAAGGAGCTGTTGGCTAAGTGATGCCTTAGCTCTCATTGTAGGGAATCCTTATGATGGACATGTACATGGGCATTAAAAAGGGCATAGATATTAATTTGGGGGGGTGTGGTGGGTTACCAGTTGGGATTGTTTAATGTCATTGAATTTAATATTGATGTGCATTATTGAAGAAAAAATCATAATTAAATGTTATTGGGCTCAATAACCATATAAAGCAGTTTCTTAAACAAATTAAAACTGATGTATCATGCCTAAAAGAAATTCATTAAGCTAAAGGTAGTTCAAATGTATTTGATAAGAAAGTGTTCAAGGATTTAAGTCATGAGGTGTAGTTATTCTGCTAAGATCTGAGATGTAAACTTAAAGGTACATAAAGATAAAAATGCATAAATTTTATTGGTGAAACTGCAAATAGACTGATAATATAATAAACACCATATTGTCTATGCACCTTTTATTAGCTATTAGTCTTTTTTACAAGAACCATTTTTAGTTTCCACTGGTGCAAAATATATTCTAGCTGGAGATTTCAATGTTGATTTGTCTTAATTTTCTAGGGGTGATCATGCCAACCCACTGAGAGAATTCTTGGTTATTAGGTCATAGATTTTTGTAACTTTAAATATTCACATCTAAAAGACTCACCTTATTTTAATCATTTTTAAAAAATCATGTAGATTACATTTCTGTGTATAAGAACATTTAGCAGTCCATTGTATAAACAATACAGAAATATGCCAGAGGCATACATCAGATTATGCAGCTATTATGATTCCCTTAAACAAGAGCAGACCTTTATATATGAGAACATTCTTTAGAGATAAGTAATTTCATTCTGTCATATAAATAAAATCTAAAATTATAAGCTCCTATTGGACAAACCATTAAAAGAAATTATTATAAAGATGAAGGAAATTGATATTGTTATTTAACAACTTCCATTGCTAAATTCCCTTTATGATTTAAAACCTGGCTAAATACATGCATGACATTCTGAGAAAATGAACCTTTTGTTCAAATCATTGTAGTTCTACAGTACAGATATATGGAAAATAAAAAAAAATTGGTAGATGTAGACAAGCCAATATTCATGATTACTTTTTTTTTTAATTCATATTTTCTGATAAAACAAATACCAATTTTATTTACAAATGAAAGAGAGGAGACAAGTTAGTAATCAATTTATTCAGGATTTTGAGGCAGTCAAATCTTTATTTGATTCAGTTTACAACTCTAAACATAAAATAAATTCTCTATAAATGAAGGATTTTGTTAATACAAATAAGATTGCTAACCCTTTTTATGATATACCCTCAAAAAAGCTATTAACCATTTTTTTGCCTTTAAAGATAAAAAAAGCATCAGAAACATACTTTGTCTATAGCATTCTATAAAATATGTTGCAGACATTCTTTTTTATTATCTTATTATAATTTTTATATTTTTGAATGATGTTCTTTATCAAGTTGATAACTATTTTTGTTACCTAAGGAATTTTAATAAGCAAATCAGGTAAGCATTTAGCATTGGTCTCATATTATGGGCTTGTTTCACTATTAAATTCTGATTTCAACATTTTAGCCAAGCAAGTAAATGAGATGATGCTAAAACCAAGTATTAGAAATTGTCTCACCTTCACCTTATCAATTTGTTTTTGTTCTGGAAGTGCAATGCCTATACCAGTACAGTTGTTACAAGCATTTATTTTCTGTTGTAAGAATAACAAACGTTTGATAACTTTGTATTCAAGTGATCCCCAAAAAGCTTTAGATTAAATTGACAGACATTGGGCAGGATTCACAAAGCCTCCGTGTAAGAGTTACAAGGCTTACACGGAGGCTGCAGTTAAACGATGTGATGTCAGCATGTCATGCATATGCATGAGGGCATGCTGAATCACACCTAAGGCTTACACGGTCCATGGAAGACAGTAGGGGGTGTGTCCGTAGGCCGAGCCCTGCAAACGGACACGCCCCCAGAAGAGTAAATGTCCCGAAAGTAAACCCCCATGACAGAGTCCATGGAAATGTGAATAAACACAACACAACACATGTCCCCACAGACTATGAACATAAAATATATAAATGAACATGTTATATTTTTTTTAAATTGTAAAGATGTTTGCCCGTGAGTGTTCTCGTTTGCACAGGCGTGCCCGTAGCTAAGCCACAGTTAGCAGTCAGTGGAAAAGCATATAAGAACTAAATATGCAGTCCAAAAAAAAAAAAGAGTTCTGTGCTATGCTAAAGTCCAGCCAAACGAAACCAAACGAAGATAATCCAAACAAACGTGGCTGGACACTGCTAAATCTCAAAGAATTTTAATTTAATTTAATTTAATTTAATTGTTTGGAAGAACTAAATATGCAAAGTAAGCCAAAAAGCAATAGTGTAGCGGTAGAGACGTCGGCTGAAGAGCAGGCAGTCATGGTTCAAGCCCCCACAACATCAATTTTTATTTTTAGTGAAATAAGCACGAAACAAGTCCCTGACATATATGTACACATATAAAATTATATTTTATGTAAAATGTAATGAAATGGGCCATTTATTTTGAAGAAATGTGAGATAACAAAATAATAAAAAAATGCCAGATGTGCCTATAGCTGAGCTACAGTTTAACAAGTTGAGTGCATCTGCCTGTAGGTGAGCAGTGGTTTAACAGGTGTAAAATGAGTGCCCGAAGGTCAGCAGTGGTTCAACAGGTGCAAAATGAGTGCCCGTAGGTGAGCAGTGGTTTAACACGCTGAAACTGTGTGCCCGTAGCTGAGCTGAGAGTAATATGCGTGCTGACAGCCAAATGACGGGTAACCCAGCGTACCCCGTTTGCATGGCACTGCGCACCGCGCCAACAAGCTAACCGATGGGCAACGTTGAGCAAGCTGTAACAAAACTGCCTTTACACAGACACACCTCCTAGCCTGTGTAGACCGTCATAAAATATAAAAAGCAGTGGCCAGGTTCGAACCCAGGATACCATGCACCATAGTCAAGGTACTGAACCACTAAGCCATGACAGCTGTACTTAGAAATGCAGTAATAGCAAATATATAGGAATGAATAGAAAGAGGAGCATGACAAAGCAGGTTTTGTGAAGCTGATACAATTCCAAAATGGCCAATCACAGATAAGTGCGGGAAAAATGGCATATATAAGCCCATAGGTGGGAATACACAGCATAACCGATTGTAGAACCAACTTGCAGCCAGAATGTCAGGTGTAGGTGAGGGTAGTTGCTTTCGAGCACAGAGGTGGGGTGTTGAGGAGTCCAAATATATGGTTTGGCTTCTTGTCCACAATCATGAGGCCCAACTCATGCAGGGCCAGGTCCTGTTGGGAGCATATAGAGCTGAGGCGTGGGACCGGTTGGCTCATGATCTTACCAGTGCTACAGGGATACCAAGGACTGGTGAGCAGGTCCATCACCACCATGCGGACCTGAAGAGATGGAAGCAGGACCAACTGAACCATTGGATCCAGGAGGCCCGGCAAATGCCCAACGCCCCACTACTGAGTAAGTTACATCTAATTATTTATGTAAGAAATTAACCTAGCTGATATTATGGAGATGTGTATTCCAATATTACTTTATTTATATTACAGCTGCAGGTGTCCGTTCTGCGAACCGTAGAGCCTATGGCG
The DNA here is from genome assembly GCF_019279795.1 of Protopterus annectens. Classification (NCBI taxonomy): domain Eukaryota; kingdom Metazoa; phylum Chordata; order Ceratodontiformes; family Protopteridae; genus Protopterus; species Protopterus annectens. The sequence continues at coordinate 1,076,915,871 of NC_056739.1, forward strand.
ATAGGCTGGTGTGGTTGCGCCACCAGGCAGGTCAGTAATCCTTTCCCTGTAACTGTATATAAATATAAAAGTATGATAGTTAGCAAAAGAGTGCAGTGGAGTCACTAAGTAATAAAATGTGCAAGTAACAGTGTAAGAGGGTTTGCAAGTATTGCTTGATTACAAAAGTGTGTTGCAGTCTGTAATCCAAACAGAAAAATGAAAATGTCTGAAATAAAGTCTGAAATAAAGATGTCCCACCTGTAATATAATAGTACACAACCTGCAGCAGGCTGAAAAGTACAGCTGCAGAAGCTGAGTAAAACACGTGTGAAATATATCCCTGTTGAAATACAGAAACATGGCAGAAGTGAGACTGTTGGAAAGGATTGTAATAACTACAGGTAAAACATGTCAATAAAGCCTAGAAGTAAGTACCATCCTGAATTGTAAAAATAAAATAAGTGAGAGAGTGTGAGAAAGAGTTATGAATCCACCAGTAAAGTAGTAATAACTCCTGAATAAAGTATACTGCAGTCAGTACAGAATGAAATGAATGTGACAAGCAGAACCAAACAGTAACATGTGTTGAAAATGTTACCGCAGCTGGAATGTGTATCCCAAAATCTGGATATGTTGCTCTCAGTCTGCAATATGCAGATAGTATGGTTGTCTGAAATACCAAACATCCACTGTTGTCTATAGTTATATAAAGCAAATGTAGCAGGATGATGTAGCTGAACAGAGCCAGATATGAATGTGTATGAATAAAAATGAAAATGTATATTGATGTAGCAGTAACATTCCTGTCACCAACTTGAAGTAGTTATCACATAGGAAACTGTAGGTAGAACTGTAGTGTGTATATATCTGCAGCTATTAGAAATGTACAGCATATGTATTGGTATTTGAAGGTGTTAATTAAATTTTCTTCACCCTACCCTATAACCACATATAATCCATTCCACATGAAATTGGTATGTGCAATCACAATTAACACCCATGGACATTTGTCCTGTTGGGACATACATATTTGCATGTACGTTGATGCATCTGCCCTGCTCATACATCCAAACCTGATGGCCTGTTGCCATCAATCAACCCTGCATGTTGTTGGACTGTGTATTGCTGTTCAAATTATGCATGTGTTATGCTTGCTGTTCAATGGTTTGAATATCTGGGTGTTTGGTTAATGGGAATACTAATGCATGCTGCTACATCTAGTTGTGAATGGTATTGTATGTTACTAACCCAAACTGTCATGACATAATGCAAAACATAGGACGACAGGGAAGGTGGGTTCCAGCGGACCCACCTCTCCCACCTCAGCTGGTGAGTGCACCTGGCAGTACTGCCCAGTCCGGACTCTCCTCTGGTGGCCCTGTGCCACCTGAGGGTGGAAGCGCTGCAGGGGATGGGGCTCGTCCCCCCTCTGCAAGTGTGGCCGGAGGAGAACAACCACTCACCCTCCGTAGCATCCGGACTGTGGTGCGTAGGGAGATCCAGGAAGCTGTTCTTGGGCCCCTACACCAGCTTGAGGCACAGGTGGCACAACTAACGGGCATGCCTGCTGCCCGGCCTACACAGCCCCCAGCACAGGCCTGTCCTGGGCAGTGAAGGCACAGTGGCAACTGCCCATGGGTGGGGATATCAGTTCCACTGTTGCCATCTGTGGGCTCATGGGCTCTAGATATCCAAACATCCATCCCCGTCAATTGTGTAACCCCCCCACACTTGTCATACACCACCCCTGTATGCATCTTGTTTGTCTTGTCTGTTGACCTACCCAACCTACCTCCCCAGCTATACCGACTTCCTTTACCTGACATACCACTCTCACCTGAAACAAAAAAAAAAAAGCACTCTGTACCCACAAAATAATTACGCCCCATACATAGCTGCCCATTTTGCACACGTCTGCTGGACATGGAAACTGTCAATTACAATTGGCTGTACAACAAGTATTATTGTTGTCCTTACACCTCTCTCAGGGGTGGAAGGTTTCAAATGTCACACCAAATTACAAACATATGCACAGCTGTTGCTGATGAAGAAATGGGCAGCTATGGGCCTTACCTACATCCCTCCTGCAAAACCCGATTTTGTTTCCCTACTGTCTTACCCTCTTTGTGACCCCTTTTTCACCACTTTCCTGTCTCCCCATTTTCATTTCTTTCAAAGAAAATAGCGCGGGTGTGCGCAAGAGTAAGCACTTTTAAGTGGTTGTAAGCGGGTGTGCGCGAAGCTGAATGCCAGTGCGCATGCGGGAGCTCCGCGCTAACCCGGTTACAACTGCTTAAAAGTGCCTTAGTCACTCTGAATGACAAGACCTGTAGTCTGCTCAAAAGCAAAATAAAATCCCACTGTCAGTCCCGAAGCCAGGACTTTGGAAACAGTAGTCTGCATGACTTACCACTAAGCCATGACTGTTATATAAGAACATTGTGCTACAATAAATATATCATGTAATAGGAGAAATGAATGTAAAGGGAATATAGGATGTGTAGTACACAAAGCATGTCATGTATATTTACTGTCAAATCTAGTGGATTTCTATAATAATAGTGTGTGAACAGAAACAGCCATGCTAGTTGGTAGCTAGTAGGTAATAATGTCACTGTAGCACCTTGCAAGCCACACACATACTCACAGCAGGACAATCACTGCCCATACCCCACAACCTCTTACAGGAACACATCCGGACCAAGTAATAAAATATGTGGAGCAAAGGGCCAAAAACAGGGACACATTCCAAATAATGTTACAACAAACTTAGACAGTTCAGAGAATAACAGGTTCTGCATTTTGTTGGATGTTTGGAAGGGTATGAAGTCTGAAACTTAAATGTTTGTCACTATAGTCTGACTTGAGCCCAGAGTGATTTGCCAGAAAGAGCTGTTCATGAGATATTGACCAAAATATGAGGCAAAAATGTGGACAACCTGCAAATATCTGTACACTTGAGAGGTCTGACACTGCCATATTTGAATAGTTAAGAGCCTAGACATAGCAACAGTGACTGAGTTTCAGGGATGCCCCACAGACTCCCTGTGAAATGTACAAACAGTAGGCAGAAAGGTGTTACAACACATGCAATGGTAACTATGAAGTACTGAAAGTATACACCAATTGCACGGCAGAAATAGTGTAGTCACAACTGCAGAATACCAGACAATTTAATGGGTGTACCCCACTGATATGTACCATTCCATGAGGCAGATAAAAGATGCACCTGAGAGTCTCTGGGGCCTGCTCAGCAGCATACTCAAATACCCTAATAGATGTCAATGCCCACACCATGGCCAGACCACACTGCATGCAGTAACACCCTAGCAGATGTAGCAAGCATTCCAAGGTGTGAATGTACATGGAAAATAGGAAAGCCACAGCAACACACTACAGTCAAGACACCTAGCAAGCATACAAGTAGTGAATGTAAAGGGCAAATATTGAAGCCATAGCAACAAAGTGCAAGAGCCACTGCTAAACACCAGTTACACCACATGTCCCACAGGAAAGCACACACACCCACATTAACAGTAGTAGTAGTGTTAGGTGTCAGAGTACATACACACTTAGTACAGGAAACTGGAGAAATGAATGGAGAAATGTTAATCTGCAACACAGCCGGAAATATGAGAGAGATGCTAACCTTTACACTCACAGAACAGTGTCCACAGCATACCAGCATGGTCCCTGCCCTTAAAATCTGAAAGGGCTACGCCTATTTCACATACCTTTTTATAGCACTGTCCTGAAATCACAGAGAGAACTGCAATCAGTACACAACTGGCTGCATGCAATTAGCAAATGCTGGCTAACAATTGGTGCAGAGGCCATCACATGGACATATGCAGATACCTACAAAAGCATGCTGTACTCCCAGTCCACACATGCAATACTTTCATTGCACCCTGTGGAGGTAGGGAGAAACAGAGAGAGAGAGAGAGACAGAGAAAAAAAAATTAAACATACACAAACAAAACCGGTCAGCAACAACCACTTGAAAGCTGACAACTGGCAAGTGGAGCAGCAGGACACAAAACCAGACGGCAACACAAGCAGCTGGGACAAACACAGGTAATGTAAAGTAATACTATAAAAGTCTACATATTGTGAACCCTCCATATGTGTCATTGGTCTGTATCCATATGTATATGAAGATGTGCAAAGGGCAGAGGACATACAGCAACTATCAGTGAAGGCTGTACATACATATGTATGTGAGAGCATCTATGTGCACATATCAATGTAGGTTGAATGTAGGTTGTAGTGCAATGTACAAAGTAGGTTTCACAGTTATGTATGTTTAGCAGTATGTTAGTGTGTGTATACAGTTTTGTAAACAAACATGTTGATATACCTATCTATCATATGGATACATATGTATGTCAATATATGTATGTATGCATATATATATATATATATATATATATATATATATATATATATATAATATGCATATATGTATACATACAGAGACAGAGATGTAGGAATACATAGACAGATGTAGATAGATAGAATATGTACAAACATATATATGTAATACACACTTACAGATATAGATATATGTAGATACATATACATAGACAGACAGATCTGACTATCTGCAGGTATGACTGTATATGATGATCTCACACTCCCCCTGTCACTCTCACCCCCTCTCTGTCACACACCCCCCTCTCTCCATATCTATAGCAATATATGTACATCAATATATATATATACATATATATGTGTGTATATGTATACAGACATATATGTATATATATATACATATAGATATATCTATATCTATATCTATATATATATATATATATATATATATATATAGAGAGAGAGAGAGAGAGAGATGTATATATATTATGCAGGTGCCTGGTGATAAAGGCATGGAGTGAACACCAGTGTCAAAACTGGAGTACCATACCCCATTTCAAATCACCTACACCAGTAACCACCAGATATGTGATTGGCTGCCCACCACTGCATGTGTTAGGGGTGAACAGGGTCATAAATGTTTACAATAGTCCCCCCAATGATATTCACAGTGGCACACTATTCCTGGAATACCTGCACATGGTATGTGTCAGCAGACATGGTGTGTCAGCTATGGACATGTAGGTCAGTGTACCCCTCCACACCACATAATGGCTGCAACGGTATGTACCTCAAATGACAGCTACAGATATGGAGAAGGACACGGTGACATGTACAACACTGTGACAATGCACTCAAACACATTACCAATGCACAGTGACTGACAACACCACAGAGTACACACATACTACCCATATAGAGGTTACCACTCCTGGATTTACATACTTAAGTCACACCCATGACAGATGTCCAACAACCATAGTAACACCTCACACCATCCACAACCTAAATGACTGCTGTGTGTCGTCCATGACACTGCAATAGAGAGCACATGGTGGAGGTACAGGTTCCTACCCACAGATAAGACATACCCTGCAATAAACCACACAGCGTTAAGAAGCAAGACTCCCCATGAGTACATGTCACATAACCCTGCTGAATGTTAGTCAGATAGGTAATATGCCATATGAGTCACCCTGTGTAACTGTTTGACAGCAGCAGGTACCATCACATCACATGTGTCACAATGGTCAGGGTAGCAGAACAGTATGCTGCTGTAGTCCCAGGGGCAATAGCATATTGTATTGTATTGTATTGTAATGTATTGTATTGTGTTGTATTGTACTGGTATGTAGAGGTGCCTCCTTCGTGGAGTGGAACCACTGCTGCTGTGCGCCAGTGTACAGGTACATATCCTGTAGTCAGGCTAGTGTTACATAGCACTTCTATGTGTGTTTAGCTCCTCTTGGAGTTCATGTAGCATGGAACCGGGGATACCATCAGGTCCCATTCATGTTGTGTATTCTGCTTTCCTGAGGGTGGCTCTCACCTGGACATCTGTGATGACAGGGAGGTTACAGTCAGCTGGGATAAGTATGTCTTATTTTGGGGGAGAGGGGGGGACCTGCACTGAACCTGTCTGCCACAATGTTGCCAATATCTGTGGGTTCAGTGAATTATTTGTTGTTGTGTATTAACTATGAGCATAGTGGAGGGTTTCTGACCAGGTTGATAACATAACTGAAGAAGGCCTTGTGGTTATCTGTAGTGTCCCTGTTGATTACCCTCTCAAAGTTGCCCATGGATGTTTGTATGAGAGAAAATAGCTCCTTACTAGTGCTGATCAGACATGCCTTCCCTTTATGGAATTATGCTCTGTCTTGCAGTAGCTTCCATCTTTTGTTATACAATCTGTCTATGGCTGGGGTCCACCAGGCAGGATGCTGTCCCTTTGTGGAGAGTGTCTTGGTCTTATATGGGATTGCATGATCCATGGATTCTCGGAGATGTCCGTAGAAATAATTTGTGAAGGGGTCAGCATTGTGGGTTGTGTCTTCCACTGGCCCAGTGGGCTGAAAGGATAACATGCCACTGTTACAAAGTGTAAAGTTTGCATTTGAAATGTTATTCACTATAGTCGTTTGTGCTGGTGGTGGAGGTGGGATATGTATATCCAGGGCAATTCGTTTGTGGTAAGCTCACAGCAGTTGATGATGTACCCCATACAGTACCTCGATACAAACCCCCAGAGTGAGGAGGTGCTTTGGACCTGAATCAGTGTTCTGACTGCTGGGGTTTGGTAGTATGTCGTATGGAGTGTGCTAGGTACTGTTGCACAGTTGTTGGCTGAGCACTGATACCTGGCCATTTACATGTGTATCCACCAATAGACAGACAGATGCTATATGTGTGAGATATGTTGTATCACAACAGTCGAGTAGCATGTGTAGTATGTGTGCCAAATTCTGCTGACATATTTTGCTGATATCATGTTATTTCCTTTTTCAGGACCATGGCTCACCCGCGCAATCCAGCTTACTCTGCAGCTGAGGATGAGGAGATACACCAGAGCCTTGTGCGGGATTATGCAATACTCTTTTCCCACACCAGCCAGAATCAGCAGGAGTGGGCTGCACTGTGGCAAAACCTGGTCCATCGGGTAAATGACATAGACATGCATAATAGGACATATGAGCAGGTATGACATCACTGCAGTGATTTAATCATAAATGTCCATCAGCGTGTGTCGGATATCCACAGGCAACAGGTTGCCACAGGTGGTGGGGTGGCTACACATCCCCCACTCACCAGACTGGAGGGACTACTCATAAGTGTTGTGGCTCCAGCCCGCCAACAACAACAACAGCAACAGACATGCATTATGATGGAGGCTGGAGCCACACAGCAGCAAGACTACGAGCGTGCAGGTAATATGCCATATGTATAGTTGACTGTTGTGTACACTGGTAGTTAATGCATGTGTGAGGTGTGTCATTGATTTGTAGCTGTCATCATAGTATTTAATGTGCAAGTGTGATATTCTCAATATCAGCATCTGACCTGTGAAAGGCGACTGTTGTACTACTGACCTGTATCATACTCAGTAACAATGGCACAGTTGTGCCCACTGACATTAGTTTCCTCACTTCTGCAGGTCCCTCCGGTGTAACAGCAATGCAGCCTATCCATGCTGGTGAGTGTGTATTAACAATACCTTTAATAGTCTTGATAGTAATAGTAATAGTAATATTAGGCTCACTGAGTAGTGCTCTGTGTATGCATGCAGGTGTGTCTGTGTCTGTGTGTTGATATCTCGCATACTGAGTAGTGTGCAACTGTGTGCATGTGTGCAACTGTGTGCAACTGTGTGCATGTGTGCATTTGTGGACCTGTGCATGTGTGGATGTGTGCATCGCTGGTAATATTGTGTAGACATTGTAAACTGTGTTTCCTGTTTTCCTCCCACAGGTTCTGGTGCTGCTCTGGTGTCATGCAGCGGGGAACCTGAATCAGGTGCCATGGGTACTGATAATGATGACATCTGTGTAATGGCACAGGAAGGTATGCCAGGGTCTGTCATTGGTCAGCCCATTGACAGTACACAGCTGTCAACCCCATCAATGCGTACAGTTATCCTGCCAATACACCCTTTGTCACCAATGTCCCTAGGTGATGGACAGGATACAGTGGGCATTGACCAGAGTAATGTGGTATCTGTGGCACATGCGTCCCCACACAGCAGCCATGAGCATGGCCCTGAGATGGTACCACACAGACAGATGTCCAGGGGTTCTCGTGGGAGCATCCATGGGCGTACTGCCCCTGTCAGACGTGCCCACAGAGGTCTTACAACCTCAGCTATGTTTCGGGCTGTCATGCAGGCACAGTCACGTATGGAATGGTACACCAGACAGGATCTGAGGGAGCTGACAGCATGTTGCACAGCCATGACTGACAGTATGCTTGACATTGCGGCTGCCATCCGTAATTTCATCGATGTCATAGACAGACATTGTGGGGACATATTAGACCAGTTCCACAACTACATGTCCATGAGCCAGGGTGATGGTGGATGGTTGAGGCGTCGACGTGGGCATATGCCAGCAACAGCAGCAGCTGGCAGTCGTCACGGACGACAACAGGGCCGCGGCCACCCCCATAGTGCCAGCAGCAGCCCCAGCAATGCTGGGTCTGTGCTGTCATCAGATCGCCCCAGGAGACCATGTGCACGTGGCTCTGGCCAGGCCTGACAGGGATCTGTGTCCAGTCAATGAACACCTGCTTCTGATGACAGTACCCAGTCTGGGTTGGTACCGGATATGGTCCGTAGCACCCCTGCAAGGCAGAGGTACAGTGTCCTTGGCCAGAGACACTGATCTGTATGACCTGGCAGGTACAGTCTGTGGCTGTCCACAAACACCAGTATATGGCAGCCATAAGGTGGAACTGTGTGCATCCATACACACATGCAAATTGACAACACCTAGGGCTACCGCATACATGCACACACTGCATCAACATTGCCCCACCTTGTACTGCTGTCCCTCACCAACACACATACATGTCAATTGGTAGTATCGGTGGCTGACTCAAGCATACCAAGTTCACACCCTGTGCATATGATGAAACTGTGCCACCTCCTGCAATCTGTAACATCAGTGCAGGTACAGGTTAACATGTTGCTGATGCACAGGGTGACTACATAGACGTGTAGTAATAGTATCATGTTGTTAACAGTACTGTGTGCTGATATAATTGTGGGTATATCCCAGCATGCCTGATGCAGTAAGGGTATGATTGTCATGTACTGTTGTCTACACCCATGGTAAGTACCATAGTGTATCATCTGCACATGTTGGCATACTGGTGGTAAGGATGTCAACAGAAGGCTACATACATAGGTAGCACAGGGCATAAGGTAATGAAAGTACTGATACGCAATGATGGAGATGTAAACTGCAAGTGGCATGTTGCCCACACTGGACTCTGCAATGCGGATGTTTGAGGATGTTGATATGTGTGCAGTACTACACGACTGTTACAGGACACACAGGAGCACCCTAGCACTGCAAGCTCACATCCCACATGGGCATTCTGTATGACAAAAACACACGTGGCATGTGTGGAATTCAAAGCCATAACTAACTGTGTTATGACAGTAGTGAGAGACGCAGTAGCAGAGCGTGCTATTTGCATTACTGGGAGATTTTCCCTCTTCTTCTGTACTTGTAGGGTGCTGACATTATCTCTGTGTAGAGATTGGAATATGCAGCAGCTGGTGTGTTGTACTGGTTGGCAAAAGGGTCAGTTCTCTCACACATGTAATTGCACACAAAAGGGACATTTCTTTCATACAGAATTGCACACACACTAACCCCCCTCCACACACACTGAGCATTTGCAGGATTCAAACCCCTACCTAGCTATGTTATGACACTCGAGACGGACGCATTAGCAGAGCACACTATTCACATTACTGGGAGGTTTCCCTTCTCCTGCTTTACTTATAGGGTGCTGACATCATCAGTGTTTAGAAAGGAGAATGTGCATCCTGTAGTGTGTTTTCCCAGTTGCCAAAAGGGACATTTCCCTCACACAGACTTGCACACACACCAACCTCGCTCACCCACACACACACACACACACACACACTGAGCATTTGCAGGATTCAAACCCCTACCTAACTATATTATGACACTTGAGGGAGACGCATTAGCGTAGCGCACTATCCGAATTACTGAGCATCTGTTCTGCACCTGCAGTATTTATAGGGTGCTGACATCATTATTTCTACAGAGGTATGTACATCTAGTACTACCTGTCAGGTGGGGGATAGCATATATATGCATTTGCAGCCACCTACTTCAGGGTCACATATGCACGTCGCACTGGCAGGTTATGTTCTATACCATGCTTCGTGACCACAGGACCTGTAACACACAACACAACCAGCTCAGACCACCCCTCCCACATCCAGGACACACACTTTGCTTCCCTGGGAACAGTGCCAAGATATGCAGGTGTTCACATACACCATTCCAGTTGTTAACGTCAGGTACGGGTATATTGTGTGTGGGAACTACTCAGGCCTCTACAACATTACCCTACAGCCACTACAATTTGTGAGTCCATGTGCTATGGCAGAACCACTCACCACAGCCACAAGGGGGAATACATATTGCACCTGACCATCTGCAACATGGGTACTCACTGTTGCACACCAGAGGTAGACCACCATTGTTGATATCTGACCATACCCACCTTTCCCTGGACATCCATATCCCATCCCCACCCCCAGGCAATGTTGTCACTGCAAACAAAGTGTATTTATCAAAAGCAGACTTTACACTTGTGAAGCTTGGGGTGGAAGACTTCAAAGGACCCATGCTGGGGGAGTATACAGGCCACTCTGCATAATTCTTGATAATTGCATTTTATGAGCATGTGGAAGGTTTGCATTGATCATGCTATCCCAAATATACCCATGACTGCTCCACAACAGGACACCTGTCAGGTGTATACCAGCCATATATGAGCTGTCCAACAGACAGAGTGAGCTAATACATTGCAGTGCAGTAGCACACAGAGGGAGGACATCTCTGAACAGTACTGGCACAACACTTCAATCCCTCATAATCATCACGACAAAGTGTTGACAGTGAAATTGTCCAGACAATGAAGATAAGGCTCCCCTCAGTCTGTTATTGACGCCCACTTATTGTTACAGGTCCTCAGCAACCCTCTTCCAGCACACACCAACAACATGGATGTGGCTTAGCAAATTCAACCCCTGGGATCTCCACTGTGTCCCTGCTTGACAGAGGCACAGCACACTAGCCTTACACGGTGCCTTATGTGACCTACTTTACAGTGGCACAGTAGCCTACTGTACTGGGGAGGCAGACGCCAAGCACACTCTGGCTAAGCTGTCATTCCCTAGGGCAAACAGCCTAGTGTTGACCTCTACACCCATATGTTTAATTGTCAGATGCACAATATTTGTTGCTGATAGACTGTTTGCAGGTCTTTATTGCCATAGCATTCCCTGTTTCTATGAACAACTTGTGTATCTGTGGAAGATGTTTGAATATGGGAGGGATCCACTATATCACGTATGTCTCTGTAGTCATTTAACTGCCTGCACTGGGCAGATTGCTGTAATGTGGTTGGTTCCTGGAATAACACGTACAAATACCAGATATGTGTGGCCAACTGCTAAACTGAGATTTGGCCTAAGTGTGTGAGCATACCCAGTTCAGGCTTCCCATGGCATGTTGTCTGACATATGTCTCATTTATCAAAGTGTGCGAGCATGCCCAGTGTGAGCTTTCCATATGTTAAACTCTGCAGCCCACCACATTTGTGGATGAGTGTGAACTTCAACAATATCTCACGTTTATGGTTGTGTGTTGTGTGTCATGTTGTGTAGTTACTGTCCAACTGCTTTGTGTCTGAACACAACAGGGATTATACTCTGCCTGCAGGGTTTGCATGGGATACTTTGCATACAGTTGTCAACATCCTTTCATACTGACCTAATACTGTAGTACCGTATAGTGTACTGGTTCAGTACTTTCACTGTGGTGGACAGTATCCTGGGCTTTAGTCCTATCACTGCTTTACATTTCCATAGTGAGCACAACAGCCTGGTTAGGGGCCAGTTGTGCACAGCTGACCATGTTGCATTATGTTCAGATATGAACTACTTAAACCAGGCTTGTCCAACATTGGTAGTGTATTCCACAACATAGGTGTACATTGGCAAACACTAGCGATGTGCCCTAGACCATTTCTAATGCTAGTCAGAGAGTGTGTTTGTCCTTCGACACACATTGTAACTGGAGTTTGCCATGACATATGTCATGGTTAGTATACTGTGCCTCCGTCTACCCATGACATAACAGTGATACCCAGGGTAAACCTACCATTTCCCATCCACTCATCAAGAGTCCTCTTGAGGAGAGTCTATGAGTGACTCTCTAGCTAACCTGTTCTGGGAGTTTACTCATGAGTGGGGGTGGCTTCTGTGTTATGGATCATTCAGTACAGCTTGTCCTATGTATGTCAGTGCTGGGGTTCAGGTCTCTCATGTACATAGCTCACTGCCATTCAGATTGTACAAGGTGCAGCATGTTCATTGATTCCAGCTTGGACATGGCTTTATACATCAGGCACAGCTTGCCTCTGGGTGGGCAGTATGGCAGTGTGTGGAGCTGCAGTTTGTTTAATCAGGCAACACATGGCATCTGTTCAAGCTCTTTGATACTCCTGGTGAGGTACTTTTGGGGACTTTCCAGTTGATGGAGGTGTCTGCTGAGGTACATCCCACAGGGGCTATTGTAGTCAATTGTAACGCTGATGACGGATGACTGCAGAGCCACTGACAACCTTCATGATTAGGTGGGTATATGTTATGTTTCTGTAACCACTACAGCCACATGTTTGTCCAATGCAGGATATCTATCAACTTGTATCCCCAGGTCTCTCATTACATGTTAAGTACTTAATGGGTTAACACCTATGTGGTAATTGGTGGGCACTTACTGTATATCCACAGGGGTTGACTATACACTTTTCTGCAATTAGCTTGCTGACATGGCTATGGCACCAGTTGTCTGTTTCTATGTGGCCCTTTTGTGGGATGCTTGTGTCAGCTGGAGGGTCAGATATGGTGGCCAGTTTGTAGTCCTCTGCAAACATGTTCAGACACAGTCCTTCCATGTTGGCCTGTACATATGGGACATATATACCAAACGAGGGAGGTCCCAGGACCAAGCCTTGTGGGATGCCAGTTATATCTGGTTTGTAGTTTGACATGGCTGCAGCATGTCTGACCATGCCAGTTCTGTCCTTGGTCTGGTTTGCAACCCCTCTATGTACATAGGGGTTTATATTTAAGCTGGTGAGCCTATCTATAATGAACACGTGGGGTATTGCATGAAAGCCTTTGCAAGGTCCAGCTACGCTGTGTGGACCACATTGCCCTCATCAATGACCTTAATGACTGTTTCAAATGAGTTAAACATGTTTAAGGGGCAGGATCTGCACTTAAGAAAGCCACACTGGGTAGGGTCTGGTGTCAGTAGGTCCCCAATATCTTTATGTCTGCGGTACATGCTGATCCTTTCCATAGCTGTGCAGACCAAGCTTGTCAGGATTCTGGGGTGGTAGTTTGCAGTACCCATTCAGGCAACACCTTTGTTGAGAAGGGCCACTGTTGTTGTACACTGCTCTTTGGGTACATATCCTGTGGTAAGGCTGACATTGAGCAGTAGTGTGATTTGGCATTCCATTCTTCTTGGAGTCCATGTTGGACTCAGCCCAGGACACCATCTCATACCATTGCTGCTGTGTGTTTTGCTTTGTAGATGCTGGCTGTTACCTCAGCATCTGCAATGTCAGGGGGCCAGCAGTCTGCTGGGATAGATATTTTGCATTCTGGGGGGGGGGGGTTGCACTGCACCTGTCAGGTTGGATGTTGGCAATATGTGTGTGTGTTTGGTATGTTGTTTGTAATATTTCAGTGATTCAGAGCATATCTGTGAATTCCCAACAAGGTTCCTACCATCAGTTGAGAAAGCCTTGTGATTATCCTTAGTGTCCTGTACAGTTTGTATCTTCATAGGTTCATAGGTTCATACTAGGCTATCCACCCTAGGGCATTTATAAGCCTAGCCAGAGTGTGTGTGGCTTTTGCCACCCCTTGCTATGTGAATATTATGGCCATTTATGATTTACTTTACTGTGCCTCTGTCTGGACGTGACACGGTGAAGACCCCCAGTGTACATCTACGATCGTCCATCCACTTGGCAAGATTCCTGTTGAAGAGTGTCAGTGAGGGGCTCCGCCTAACATGGAGTGGGATTCTGTTCCAGGGTGTAGGGAGCCTCTGGATTATGTATCTGTCCCTCCAGCACATCCTATTTCATTATGTGTTGAGGTTGACATCTCTCACTCTCACAGCTCCGATGGCTTTGGGTTTTCTGGGGTGGAGCATGTCCATTACTCCAATTACAGGAGTGTTGGACATGGCCTTGTACAACAGGCATACAATGCCTCTGTGTAGGCAGTATGTGACTGCATTCAGCTGGGGTGTCTACAGCCAGGCAGCATATGACATATATTTGAGACCCTTTATCCTCTTGGTGAGGTACCTTTGAGGTCTTTCTAACTGCTGCATGTGTCAGGTAAGGTACATCCCAAATGAGACATTGTACTAGATTATGGGTCGGTTAAGAGAACAGTATAGGGGCACAATGACCTCTGTTGACGTAGATGTGAATCCTTTCATGATACGGTGTCCAATATAGACAGTCTCCCTAGCCACATTGGCAATGTGTGTGTCACATAACAGGTTACTGTCCACTTGTGTTTCTAGGTCCCTGATTACTCCTTCCATACATAATGGTTTACCACCTATGTGGTAATTTGTGAGTACCTTGTTTGGTATTTGGTGGGACATTCATACTGTCCAGTGTCTTCAGGATGGCTGGGTGGGGTTCCTGTGTGTGAGAGTGTGGTCTGTAGCATGCTACAGACTGTACAGCAGTTTTGCCTACGGTTAGTTGCACATGGGTGGTCTCCGATGCTTCGTGCATTGTCAGTTACCTGGATGTATGGGTGTCTGTGCTGAATATGGATACTCCCCCTCCTTTTATGTTTTGCTCCAGGTTTTGTGGCCATAACGCATGATATGAGGTATAACCTGGTAGTGCTGGTGTGCTGTCAGGAGGCTTGCAGCAGGTTTCTGTCACTGCACGGACTTCGATGTTCTCCATACTTGGGAGGGCCTCGGGAGCATGCATATTGAGGTTTACACGTCTGGCATTGGTCAGCATTACCTTTATGTTTCTTTCCACTTATGTTTTCTAGGGTGGTGGGTTAGTCTTTTCAGCCTTGCCTACGAAAGGCTCTATGGAGGTGGCAAAAGCCTTATCCAATATCCAGATGCCCAGGGGTAACAGGTGTAAGCCATCCCTTGAACAGCAGCGTGGCTTGTCAAGCATGACATCCCAAGCAGACAGACACTGGATCCCCTTGGAATGACACCAGTAATTGTGCCACTTGTTAAAGCTGATCATTCTGTGTTTATACTGTGGCATCATTCTTGGTGAGGGTAGGATGCTGCAAATGGTCAGTGTCATACCGGCCTGGACTACATAATCGGAGAGCTCATCTATGTCTCTTTTCATGTAGTCCGGGGAGGTACATCTCAGGTCATTCATGCCAGCATGGACAATGACTGCATCATATTTCTACTTGCTTTGGGGTGACCTGCGTACTTGTTTTATGTGGTGTATTGTACCAGCCTACAGGCAGCTTACTGTACCCTTTCCCTTGGTTAGTCTTGCGAGCGGGACAGCAGTGTGTCTGACTATGGAGTCACCTATTACAAATGTATCAGGCATGTTGTTTCTCCTTCTGGCCTGTGACTGTTTGGCATACCAGCTTTGTGTACTATGTGTTGCATGTGCTATGTCTGGAGGTTGTGGTTGCTTGGGTGTCTGCTTTGGAGGCCTCTGTTGGTGTGGTGTGTTTCTAATTAGGGCCTCCAGGAATGTTTTTCTGTATTTATGTCTTTGGTTTGCAGTTGTGATAGGTCTATGTGGGACTGGGTTTGTGGTGTGTGTGGTTACCTTCTCCTCCTGACTAGTTTTGACAGTACTGAGTTGAGGGAGCTCAGCCTCCGGTTTGGATAAATGGTTGCATCTCTCACATATATTTGTATTTCTTGGGGGGAGTTGAGGGTTGCCTGTGTACTTGGGGCAGGTGTAACATTGCCTCAAGATTCACAGATTCAACTTGTTGTAGCTGGACTTAGTGGATTGTATGTGTGGACATATTTTATTGCCATACTACTGATCAGTGATTACTTCCCTTTTTATGTTTGCTCTATCATGTAGTAGCTTCCTCATTCTCTTGCATGGTTTGGTAATGGCTGGAGTCCACCATGCCAGATGCCTGCGTGTATGGCATTGTGTCTTGTTTTTATTTGGGATTGCATAATCCAAGCATTCCTGGCAGTGTTCATGGCATGCCTGTATAACAGGTTCTGAGGTGTGGCCCATATTTTGCACCTGCACAGGGCCTTTAATGGATTCCACATCAGTTTGGAGGAGTGCAACTTTTGCTTTACACATGTTTTTCACTGTGGTTTTCTGGCCAGGGACTGTGGTCAGGATGTGTATATCCAGTGTGCTTACTCTATGGTCTGGTCTTGCCGGTGAGGGATACACTTCTCATCTTGCCATCCAGTACCCATGTTGCTGATTATCACATCCAGTATGCTTACCCCTCTTGTGGGAGTGGTACGTTGTTCCTGGGCATTTTGGTTTATGGATTCTAGGAACTTTTGTCCTACAGTGTTGGAGCTAGTATAATGCTCCCAGTCTATGTCTGGGTATTTTCAGTCACACAATATAATGTGGTTTGGAGGGCTTGATATATTCATGTATTCCAACATAGGCCAGGTGCAGTTCCTGGTGTTAGGATGGTAGTCTGTAGCAGGCTATAAACTGGGAGGCAGTTTTAGCCAGTGTTACTTGACCATGGCTAGTCCATGCTGCTTCTTGTTGTGGTACCAACATGCGGGTGTGATTATCCTTGACAATTATTGCTAGTCACCCTCCTTTTGTAGCTTGTTCCATGTTTTGAGGCTGTACAGCACAGTATGAAGTGTAACCTGGTAGTGTTAGGGTGCTGTTGTGAGCCTTGACCCAGTTTTCTGTTACAGGACAGATATCAACATTCTCCATACTGGGTGAGTTTAGACTGCATGCATCTTGCTGTTTAGACTTCTGACATTGGGTAGCATTACATCTAGGTTCTTATCCCTTGTGATACCTATGGAGGTGGGTTTGTGTTTTGAGCCTTACCTATTCAGGGCACGCTGTGGGTAACAACAGCCTTTGCCAGTATCCATAAGGCCTGGACTGATAGGTGTACGCTACCCCTAGCAGGTGGAGCATCATGTCATGCTCAGCATGTCATCCCAGCCTGGCACACATTGGATCCCCTTTGACTAACTGCAATACTTCAGCCAATTATTGCAATTGATCATCTCATCGTCATATCGTGGCATCATGCTTGGTGAAGGTAGGATGTTAGTCAGGGTCATCAAGTGTGCATATACTACATGGTGTTACATTGCTTAACACATGGCATTCATGCCTCAGGTGGTGCTGCAGGGCTGCCTCTGTTGGATGCACATACTACACTCCCTGTACATGTTTGAGAGCAGGTTATATAATTTTAGGCATACCTGTTATTATATGAGTGAGTCAGAGAGGGGTATCATTCCCAGGGTTCCTACTGAGCCAGTGTATGTGCTATGCATTGCCTCTTTGCCAAGGCCAGGGCATACTGGGCATGCCTCCTTCTGCCTACTTGGGCAGGCTCAGGTTGTTCCTCCTCTGAGTCACGCTCTGCCTGTGATGGCCTTGGCAATGGTTGGGGGCTGTTTGGCCCGGCCCTATGCTGGTCCTGCTGCAGCTGTTTTCGCAAGATCATATTATGTAGCATAGCACATACCATGACAGTTTGGGTATATGTAGTTGGTGAGTACTGCAAGGCTCCACCAGATGTGTCCAGACACCGGAACCGTGACTTGAGCAGCCCAAACACACGCTCTATTACATTACGTGTTTGTGCGTGTGCCTCATTATGGCGTTCCTGTTCAGGTGTGTGTGCGTTTCTGATGGGTGTCATCAGCCACGGCTCCAGTGCATAACCTGCATCCCCCACTAGGTGTCCATGTGGGATGTCCCCATTGGCAAATGTCTGGTACAGCTGCGTCAAATGCCAGATATGGGAATCATGGTAGCTCCCAGGGCAGCCAGCACACACATTCATTATTATGCCCTGGGCATCACACACGACCTGGCAGTTGGAGGGGAAGCCCTTGCGGTTAATGTAGGCCCTACCCCGCTCACCGGCTGGTGCTTTGATGTGTATGTGCGTGCAGTCTATTGCACCCACTACCTCAGGGTATTCCGCTATTTGCTGGAAGTGATGCATATTGCTGGCCAATACCTCATGGGCATTGGGGAAATATACATAATCACCGACATGTGCTGACATGGCATCCAGGAACTGGTGCAGTACCCTGGAGGCTGATGCCTGTGATATCCCCATCATATCACCAGTTGGTCTCTGGAAGGTACCTGTTGCTAGTATTCTTATGCCAACACATACCTTGGTTTCCAATGGGATGGGTTCCCCTCTGTTGGTTCTGTGTGTGAGGCGTGGCCTGCACAGCTCGACAATTTGCTGCAGGAGGTCTCTGTCCACTCTATAGCGCTCTACTATCTCCAGCTCATGTAACCCATGGTAGGTGACCCTGGGCCTGTACACTCTTCTCCGTCTCCTCACTGTGGGTTGTCTGGCACCATCTGCATTGTCACCACCCTCAGCAAGTAGTCTATGTCTCCTTATGACAGCTATGGCAGCCCCTAGCATTTCTGCTCTGAGTTCAGCTTTTTCAGTTTTCACTTCTAATAGCTTACTCCTGTCTTGCAGTGTCTCTTGAGAGAAACATCCTGAACTGCTGTTTGCAGAGTTTTAAGTGCTTGGCTGAGCTACTATTTTGCCTGTGTAATTGCCTGCTTCTAATTGTTTTCACCTGCTAGCTCCAGCAGTATTCCCTGCTAGCTTCCTACTAATTCTGTTGCTTCCTTTTTCCTTTCTGTTTCCTCAGGGGGGAGCAACGTGCATACTAGCAGAAACACGCTCACAGTGGCTTACACATGCGCACACATGCTTACACGGTTCAGAATCTGATTATTCGGGTTAAAACGCGCGCACACCAGCGCAAACAGTTTTACAAGTCTGCCAACAGGCTCCCACATGCTCAGTCTGCCTTACACGCGCACACACTGCCCTACTCGCGCTTCATGGGGTGCACACGTGCGCATGCACGCCCAGCAAGAAACTTTGGTGTAAGCAACAGTGTACACCTTCTATTTCTTGACTTTCCCATGCTTATGTTGTGGCACTCCTCTTTCCATGATATGTGTCTGACATTTGTCATGTAACACTGACCTCCAATGAACTGCATTTCTTTCTACCATTCCCCCCTGTGATGTCACCTATCTCCTACTCTATTCCTCCCCCTTATGTATCTCTTACACTACTCAGAATGTGCTCATTTGCTATGTGACAGTGGAATTCAGTATCCTAACACTCATTTACATCAGACTGCCTACTAATGCTTAGTTACATGTCTTAGACTCAGCTTCCCCCCTTAGCAACCACTAAACGGTGGCCATGTTGTTTTTGGTCTGCTGGTCCCTGCATTGTAAATCCATGTATTGCATAAAACCCACATTTGTGGGTTTATAACCTTCATTTTTATGTTTTATACAGCGCAGCCCATATGCGCGGGGCTGTGCTGCTTTTAAACATCGGCGAAAAAATTATTTATTTTTCATATTTGCATCAGGGTTCCTTGCCAATGGCCACATATTTGGCCATTGGCATGCTGCCTGACACATATGCACCCTTTATTTGGAGCTGACATGGCTCCATTGTGGTTTTTGCAGAAACTTACTCAGTTGTCAACTGAGTACATTTCTGCAGCTAAAACGGCTCTTACATGGGCTGCTTTGGGCTTCGTGGATCGCTAATCTACCTCATTTGCATGCCTTTGGGCTGCAAGTGAGGTGATTAGCATATCCACGCCCACTCCGTGTAAGAGATGTTTTAGCTGGTCTCTTACACGGACTTTAGGGCTGTTCCTGGATCGCGAAGGCTGCATGGAGTCTTACACTACTCTTAGACTCCGTGCAAGTCTTCGTGAATCCTGCCCATTATCTTTTTAGATAAACTAGATTACATTGGTATTTCTAGAAAAAAATGAAAATATAATAGTTACTTTTTTAGTCTAAATATTATTTGCCTATAAATAATGTTGATTCTGACATTAAAATTCAACATTCAGGGATAAGAAAAGCTGTCTCTTGTTTCCAGTATTATTTCTTTCAGCCCTCACTCCTACTATACATTTGATTTAACCAGACATTAATATAACTTTCTTCAATATTAGGAATTTGTATTTTAAAGTTTTGACTTACAGATATTATTTGCTTTTTATACTAGAAATTGTTGCCTCTTCATTAACAGCTTTTTTATTTATTAAAACTAATCACATTTACTGGATCCTGTATTTATAATGAAAAGAGAAGGATCAAGTTTATTAATATATATTAATTTATCTCAGGGTATTATTAGAGAATCACATTCTTAAGTTGGTCCTTTTCAGTATAAGCAGAATATAAAGATTCATCTCATTCGGAAGAGATGTATACTATTTGTCTAATGTTTGGTTTAACTTAAATATTTACTTTACCTGGATTTTTTTTAATGAAGGTCTGTACTACCTGGATTGTTTATCTAAAATGTATTACCACCAGATTTTATATTGTACAGTAAACAAAGATTATTATGGGCACTTATTTTGGGGGGGGCAGGGAGAGAGAGAGAGAGACAGAGGGGGGTGCTGTTTCAGAATTCCTTGAAAAGTAAGTATTAGGTTAAGTAATTATCTGTGATATAATGCTAAACATTCATAATGTTAGCTTTTGTTCAAATTTTGATAAATTGCTATAAATAGAATAACTTGCTAACTTATAATTTTTTAAATGTTTTTTAACTCAATTTTGAAATGAAGGTGTTCTACACTGCTGGAATTTATAATTCATCAGCATTTTATAATATATACCTGAAGACTGTTGTTTGAATTATTTTGAGGAATAAAACAATTAATGTCCAAGCTGAATTTCCTGTTTAATCTTCTCCTTTCCTTTTATTTACGTTTTATCAGTGTATCTGAGCTTTTTAAAAATCTACACAGTTGAGAAATGGTGTTAAAAAACTTCAGCTTTATATGCCAGGTTATGACTAGGAGAGTTAGGAAAATGGCTGCTTTTTACAGTCAGATGAGGTATCTGTATATAAATTTACAAAAAAAAAAAAAAATAGAGTTCCATATATAATCTAAGATAACATTCTGATGTACACGATTTGTTTAGAATATTGAAAAAATGGAATTTAGAGTTAGGTCAAGAATTATGTGTGGTAGATTTACTAGCTTCGTGGAAATATTGGTGGTTGTTAAAAATCTTAAAAGGTGGTCTGAAAGCTATAATGTATTCTAACACCAAGGAACTCTGTCTATGTGCCAAGATATCCATATCTTTCTTCAGACTAAATATTAGGAACAAACCTATGTATCATAACTCTATATATCTTACCCACTTTAAACACTCACATATTAGAAAATTCTGCTCCTAGACTACATCAAATATTTACCACAAAACATTAATCCTGTGTGACTTAAACATAGCCTCCCATCTAACTCTCCCTCAATGTCAGTAAACTTATACATTCATAGTTACTCACAACCGATTCATACGCCAACCAGACTAAAATCAAAGAAGAAAAAAATCCACATTAGACTGCTTTTTAACAAACCTAGTAAAATTTCATCTTCAAGCACCTTATCAGAAACATACAGTGATCACCTACTAGTCTTTGACCTTAGATACACAACTTTTCAACCCAAGGCATACATTTTAAAAGTATTATGAAATTAATACATTTTAACCAGTCTAACCTCTCTAAACTGGAAGACTCTCAAAACCATTCCTCTAGATGATGCAGTCCACCTGTTTAATGCTATCAACAGTGTTGTTCTAAGCAAACTTGCACCCATATATAGATGGGTCTACTATATATGGTCGACATTTCAGAATGTCAAAGACCGTATGGCCGAGACCATATGATCGACATTCGAAATGTCGACCATGTAATAAAAACCCCCCACAACAATAACTTAACCTTCACACTACTAGCATGGGGGGCTATGCCCCCTGCACCCCCCACACCCCCCATAACTTAAATATACCAACTCTGAGATCACACTACAGTGGGGAAGATGGAAATCTTTCCATTCCGCACTGTACAGAGATGCCAATTCTGCATGGTCAACATTTCAAATGTCGATCATATGGCCTTGGCCATATGGTTTTTGACGTTCTGAAATGTCAACCATGTGAAGGGGACCCATGCAGACATAGAGTAAAACAAAACATTACCCCTGGCTATCTGCAACAACCAAAATATTAAATCAGGATAGGGATAAGGCTTAGAAAACATGGCAAGTTAACAAAATGCAAGAAAATCTCCAAAACTTCAGACACTTTTGCAAACAAACCAAAATAAAAGTTAAAAAGAATAAATCACTACTTTAACTTACAAAACAATCACCAAAAAGTCATGTTGTTATTTTCTAGAGCTCCATCAAAAAAAAAAATAGCCCAGGTAGAACAGAGAAGCCCAGTCCATACCCAAACAATATTGCTTCATTATCTAACTTCTACTTCATCAACACCATAAAAAACTCAAATTCAAGTCAGTGGTAACCATTACACTTCCTTTAACTTCACTGATCCAACCCATATCATTAAAAAACAGTTCCTAAAACGAAAACCTGCCATGCTAGCTGCAAATAATTGACTGAATACCTGAAAATTGCAGTAGATGCCATTGCCTCCCCTCATCTTAGTACTCATTAAGAAATTCATCCAGCTGTCTTGTATCCCATCCCTGTGGAAGAAATCACCTATTCATTCTACCTTTGCACAATGAGGGAAATGCAACTGATCATTCCAACTATAGGCCTATGGCCATACTTTTCCCTATGAAACATCTTGGGAAAATGCCTCTATTCTCAACTCCTTAACCTTATTTTTACCAATAACATCTCTCCTCACTCAGCATAGCTATAGACCAACCCACAGTACCACTACCGCACAAATAGAGTGCTGTAGCAGCATTAAATATATCTGTAATACAGGTAAAATTATATCTGTCCTTCTTTTGGATCTATCTAATGTAGTTGACTCTCTCTCTCTCATAAGAAAATGTGCCACTAGCTAACCTCGCTTGATCTATCCTGCTCCAATCTTTTCTTATTCTTTGGCAAACTGCCAGATAATTCCAAGGCTCCATACTAGGAATTACCATTGTTTTAATATATTCATCAACAATTTACACACTAAACTTAGTCCAAGACACTAATGGTACAATCCTCATCTGATCTGTCCGAATTCCCATTCTTCAACAGCTCACACAAGAGTCATTCTCCTCCACAGAAAACTGACTAGCAAAATCAGACCTTATACTAAACCTGAAAAAGACACATCTCCTTTTCAGGTCCTTTCAAGATGGCTACACACTGATTAACAGCTTAACTTCAGCCATCCCAGTGTGAAAACAGAAACTGAGAAATGGTAGCCAGAGATATTGCCAGCTTGAGTAAAATTCAGTTACTTGCTAGTAAGCACACTGCCTGTATGCTTGATGCTTGCAAAGAAAAAACTAAGAGAGCCTGAAAGAAAACCAGCTAGAAAAGGTAAGAGAAAACACTAACTGCGAATAATCCTGCAAATGTTCAGCCAAAAGCACTGTAAGCTCCAGCTTTAGTGCAAGACATGGTTTCCAGTAATCTAAAGGAAAAATAAGTCAAATGTGCTCAAAGCTGGTTAAAATAAACAAAACACTGAAGGAGTATATCAGCTCAAATAACAAAATACTGGTAAAAAATGAAAGAAGCTTCAAACAGATATTCAGATGAGCTGATAAAACTGCAAAAAATCAGAGGCTGAAATGACGAAAAGGCTGGCCAAGTATGAGACTGCTCAAGAAATGATGTTTCAAAAAATGGTAGAACTACAGGACAGAGCATGCAGGGAAAATCTGAGATTTTCTATAGTACAAGAGAAATTAGAATGAATGGAGTATTAATTTTATGAAGGCAAAAATAAGGAAATGGACTGATATTGCTCAGCAAAAACTGTTAATTGAAAAGGGCACACCATGCGTATACACAAAGTATGGTCATGGGAAAACAGCCAAGACTTTTATTAGTAAAGATGCAACCCTACCAGCAGAAAAAGTTGATCCTTTCAAAAATGTCAAAAAAGTCACCGTACACAGAGCAGAAGAGAAACACATTTATTCCAGTAATCAGGGAATGTTGAGAGGCAGGTGTGAGACTCAAGATGCTCTATCCAGCTGTCTTCAGAATATTTTTGACCTGGAGGATCAAAGTCGAATTTGATGCAGAACTGGCTAAGGAAAAATTGCAAAAGTTTGTCCAACAAAACACAAGCCATCAAGTAGAAGGGGACTCTGCTGCTTCTCACTCTTCTGACTATAAAACACACAAAGACTTTTCCAGTGAAACCTTTTCCACTTTTCCAAAAGAAAATGTTTGACAGATAGAGATGAGCACAGGAGTTAACCAGAAGAACTGGGAGAACAATGGAATTAAACCAGAATCTGGAGTTGAGAGATGGAGATGAACAGGAAGAAGCCCAGCAACATGGAAAGTAGTGAATACATGTGAGACTGCAATGCATCAATCAAATTGGTGAAATGTGGCTGTATAAGAATAAGTGGAAAGAGTGGATTTTTGATGACTTTATTGAACTTCTGAGGGACTGAAAAGCATTTGACACACTTCATGTCAGTGTTTGGAAAGACTATGAGGGAAGGGGGGGCAGGAAGGAAAAAGGTGAAGTAAAACAATTTATTTTCTTAACAGTATTTCTATGAAACTTTTCAGAAATATAAATGGTACATATTATAGTAAACTATTAGTCTTCTCTTTTTTGTCTTCTCCTTTCTTTTTTCATATTAAAAGATGTAGGCATTACAGTGCAAAGAGAGAAAAAAGCTAGACAAAAGCCTGTTTATGTTAATAGGCTGTAATATTGGGTTGTGGTGGTGGGAGGTAGTGTGTAAAGTACACAGATCATAATAAATGTAGAGCGGATATGTTTTCTCTTACTTTTGTATAGATGAATGCCTGGATTAAAACCACTGGCTTAATCTAATAGGAAATTTTAAGTGGAAACAAGTAAATATGAGAACACCAAATATAATGAAACGTTTTTCTTTAGCAATAAATGCTTCAACTTGTTTTTCAAGCTGGAAAAGAAGACTACATTTTTCTTTTTTCTTTTACTGTTCCATGCAGGCAAGCTGTTAATAAAATAATAAAAAAACAGAACATGTTTTTTTTCAAGGTGCAAAGTTAATGGTTTCTGAAAGCATGTAAGTATTTTCACATCAGTGAGGGGGAATAAAGATTAAAAGAAACATACACCAATTAGTGTAAGTAGAAGCTAAGGTAATAATATGCATCTTAGCATGGATAACCTCAATTTAGGTTGGTTAGAGCCTGTGTTAGCAACTATCTGGCACAAATGTTCCTATTAGGAAGGTTGAACTTAACTATATACATATTGAAATAATTATGTGTGCTTGTATTAAGTTAATAAGTTACGGAGGCATGTTTTTTTGGGGTGTTTTTATTAAAACAAAAGGTCTAGTAAAATGTGTGACATAGGTTCCAATGCTGTTAATAGAAAACTGTATAAATGATCAACCTGCCAAGCATTAATGGGTGCATGTATCACAAAAGCTGGAAAAAAACATTTTAAAAATCTGCAATATATAATAGGTGGGAATAATGACTTCTTACCACAATGACAATACTTTCCATATTATTTTGAAATGTGAATAGCCTCAGAGGTATAGGCAAAAAGGAAATAATACTTCTGCATATTATGAAATGCAGACTGCAAATGGCAATGTTAAAGGAGGTATATTTGGAAAGAAATGAACATGTGACTTTAATAATGAAAGGATTTTAGGATGGATATTTTGCAGAATATCAGAGACAAAGGAAAAGATGAGTACTTATATTAATTTTTAGAGGAGCTCTGATAGTGGCAGAAGAGGATAAAAAAGATAATATATTGGTAGTAGTAAGGGGTTACAGGCAAGGGATAAAGATTACACTGGCATGTATTTATATTCCATCTAAAAGTGCTATTTTGGAGCTTAAACATTTTTAGGAAAAATAATTTTCAGCAGGGATTATTATTTACAGCTAGGGAATGGAACTTGATTTTCAACAATGAGAATGTATCAAGGGGACACAGAAGGAAAATTTAACACAAGAGGGTAAATTTTTGAAGACATTTATGAAAATATTTGGTCCAAAAGACCTGAATTCAGTAGTAGGAACTATGAGGATTTACATACAATAACTGAGCTAGACAATACAGAAATTATATTTCACAGGAACATGTCTATTTAATTGAGACATTTGACATGCATCCAGCAACTATTTCAGATCATGTACAGATAATTAATAAGATAAAAGTACAGGATAGTGCAGGATAATTAAGTAAAGATGAAACACTGGTACTTCCCTGCCTACCTGTTAAAAAAGAGGAATTTAAGGAATGATTAGTAGAAATTATCCAGGGGTTATTAGGGAAGATAGAAAAGTACTTCAGAAGTTATAGCTAGTGAGTGTGATAAAATGATAGTGGAGTTTAAAAATATGGGAGAAATAAAACAAAAAGAGATCTGGTTAATAAGTAATAAAAATTATTTAGAGGGGCTGACAAAGTTTAAAGTTTTATAAAATATGGAGAATCTCATAGAAAAAGAGAAGGCACAATTGCAGAGTGCTAGAGAAAATAAGGGAGTATCTGGGCAATATGCAGCATTCAGAAAGATTGTTGTTAAATAACTGTTTTTTTTTTTGATAACTCCAGAGCACAAAAACTATTCACATAATGACTTGGGCAACAGAACGTAGAAGGGGTTGATGCCAAATATAGAGAGGCTAAAACAAGAAAAAAAAAAACAGAGATCCTGTAGAGATATTAGAGATATTTTGGAATTTTTTGAACATTTATATAAAGCAGAGAAGTGGGGAAATCAAAAAAAGCACAAATGGAAATATTTATGGAAGAATTAAATATGCCAAGATTAGAGATAGATGAGGCTCAACAACTAACAGTTAAGATAAGAGGAGACGAGATAAAATGGTGATGCATAACCAATCTACAGGAATGAGTCCTGGAATAGGTGGTATTCTGGTACAAGTTTGAAAGTTTGGAGGGAAGAAAGTGATAAAGATCTGGAGGGTTTTGTTTAACAGCATTTTAAAAGCAGGAGAGGAACCGACATCCTGGAAAAAAAGCAGTGCTGACTAATGCCTGAAGATGGTAAGACTTATCTGATCCAGCTTCATACAGGCCCATTTCAATTTTAAACCGTGATCATAAAGTGTTCATGTCTATAATTATTAAAAAAATGACATATTGATAGATATGGACCAATGCGGTTTTGTGGAGGGGAGGCAAACATTTGACAACAATAACAGATGAATAATGATCCAGAGGGAAGCAGAATATAGGAAAATACCACCGTTCTTGGTGGGTCTTGATACAGAGAAAGCATTCTACCGAGTTAGCTGGGATTTTATGAATAGGGCAATGGAAACATTCACATTTTCTGATACAACAATAATGCTAATTAGAAGGATGTATGACGGACAAGAGACAAAATTCAAAGTGGGAGGTTTCCACTCCAAGTTGTGTCTGAACAGAAGAAATAGGGAGGGGTATCCTCTTTCTCCTTTCTTATTTGTGCTATATATATATATATATATAGAAAAACTGTAAAAGAAAATAAATTAGTAAGGTGTTCAAGAAAAGTTGGCTTTATTTGCAGATATTATTTTGCACTGAATGGTACCAGAAAATTAACATCTCTATATTGTGGAATATTCTCAGACAGTGCTGGGTTATTTCGGGACATAAAATTAATGAAGATAAAAAAGGCTATAGCTATAAACTATGCACCCACACAAGAACTGGTCCAGTAATACCCATATTTATGGTGACATGATAAAAGAGTATTTGGGAGTATGAATTAAAAAGGAGTCTGTTATGGCAGCTAAGGATATGTGGAGAGAGAGTAAACAAAAGATAATACAAAAACTGAGAAACTGGCATCTCTTGCCTATGGATATAAATAACAAGATACATTCAGTAAAAATGTTTTTAGTCCCTTTAGTTTTATACATTGGTCAGGCATATTTTTATTAACTGCAGAAGTTTTTGACAGTTATTAATAAAGAGTTGAAGAATTTTATTTGGGAGACTAAAAGGGCAAGATTCAAGTCAGATAGGTTGATCCTGCCAATAGGACAAAATGGTTTAGTATTACCTGATTTGAAGGGATATTTTAGAGCTACACAGTTAAGGCTGTTATACATAAAGCAAGCAGAAAGCTACAATTTAAAGTGGAAAGGGATGATGATGATGACATAGAGACATAATTCAAGAAATAAAGAATGAATGGGATTTTGGGCACAGATTCTTAAGTAAAATAACAGTCATACAGCATGTTTAGATAAATCAGCACCCAATGGCCCTGCCCAGCAGGGACATGGGTGGAATCCCAGGGGTATATTTTGTGTTTCCCATCCAGTTATCCAGGATGCGCTTAAAAAGGGGTAAAGGGGTACTCCGCTTGATGTGGAGAGGGAGTCAATTCCATAGATGGGAAAGTCTCTAGGACACAAATCTGTCCTGTCAACAATTCTTTTTGATGTCGCAGATCAGGTTGTGTGAGTTACTCGAGTGGAGGTTGACTTGTGGATATGCAGCAGTCCAATCAAGGTGGGGTCCGTGATCACCTTGTATGCCCGACACAGGTCACCTCTGAGGAGTCTGTATGAAACTCAGTAGATGGATAAGGCTTTTAGCCTATCTGTGTATGGTAGATGTTTGAGGCCCTGGATTCTCCTCATGGGGAACCTCTGTGGCCTCTCCAGCTTTTGCATGTGCTTTGCGAGGTACATGCCTAAAGGGGCATTGTACTCAATAATGGGCTGGGAAAAATATATATTTTTATATATTTTCATTATATGGAATCTTGGAATAAACATTTATATATTTATCTTTATTAATTTATTAATATGTTTTATTTTATGGTTAGTTATGACTTCAGTGACAGAGTTTCACAGTAAGTAATTTATGTGATGTATAGGCTTTGTTTACATGTTCTATATCAGAGACACATAAGTCTCTTGGATTTTGTATTTTAAGGCATGTATTTTAAGGCATGTATTTTAAGCTAAGTTTTAAATGCTTACCTTGCAGAATGTTTTTACATTTCATTTGTAAGATGAATATGCTCACAGATTTATTGTGGTAATAGAAATGTTTATGAATTGTTAGTGTGCTTGAGCATTTGTTGATGCGTAGCATTTTCGTAGATTTCTAACTGTGATTAGAGTGTAGTGTAATTACTAAATGCACTCAGGTAACTGTGATTTTAAATAATTGATTAATTGATTAATTACTTTACTGACATGAATGGATTATACCCTTTGTATAAAAGGAAGTTTTAAATGGAAATATTTTTAAGATCTGATGAAGTGTACCTGTTAGTACACGAAAGTGCTCATCTTTTTTATTTTTTATTTTTATTTGTATTTTAATAAATGTCGTAGAATTCTACAGTTTAGTTTATTGGATGATCATGGTGGTATCTACTCGTATTCATTATTATTGACTCAATAATGGGCCTTATAAGAGAAGAATACAGGGATGTTATGACCTCCTTGTCCCTGGATGAGATAACCTTACTTATGAGGTGTTCCATGTAGAAGGCTTTCTGTACAATGGAAGTAACATGGTGGTCAAAAGTCAAGTTGCTATTAACCTGGGTGCCCAAGTCCCTCACAGCTGATTATTTACTTAAGACATTGTTATTAATGTGATAATTTGTGGGAATGTCACTCTCCCCAAAGGTGATGATGATGATGCATTTTTTTTGGTATTCAGCTTGAGCCCATGTTTCTGGCATCAATCATTTGTCTGAGTGAGACCCTCTTGGAGGACGTCCACATCACTAGGGCAATTGATGACATCACCCAGCTTGCAGTCATCTACAAACTTGGTCAGCCATAGCCCACTGGTTTTGGCCTGCACCTCAGAAAAATTTATCCTAAATAACAGAGGCCCCAAGCCTGAACCCTGGGGTATGCCACTTGTTACAGGTCTACTGCTTGAGGTGGCTTCCCCTATTTTGACTAGGTGGGTTCTATCAGTGATTCAGTTTGCTACCCATCTGGCAACATATGGATTGATGCCTAGCTGAGAGAGTTTATCTGTTTTGCCTGAGTGGGGAATAGTGTCAAAGGCTTTGGCCAGGTCAAGGTAGGCGGTGTGCACAGTCTTCGCCTCGTCCATGACTTTGGTAACAGTCTCAAAGTCATCTACCAAATTTAGCAGACATGACCTCCCCTTGATGAAGCCAAACTGTGTGGGATCAAGTGTTTGGAGGTAGCCAATGTCCTTGTTAATGAGGTCCATGATGATCTGTTCCATGGCCTTACAGATCAGGCTAGTTAGGCTGATGGATCTATAATGTCCCAGATTGGTGAATGCTCCACTTTTGTATAAAGGGATGGCAGTGGCTGTCCTCCACTCAGCAGGGATGAAACCAGTACTCAGGCTTTGGTTGAATAGGGTGCATAATGGTGCTGCAAGTTCCTGCCTGAGTTCATGTAGGATACAGCATGGGATGTTATTGGGTCCCATGGAGGCTGTATTTTTTTGCCTTTGAGAGAGCAGTGATGACCTGTTCCCTAGATACAAGGGGAAGGGGACAGGTACTGGGGATGTCCTGATTTACTGATGGG
The DNA here is from genome assembly GCF_019279795.1 of Protopterus annectens. Lineage (NCBI taxonomy): Eukaryota > Metazoa > Chordata > Ceratodontiformes > Protopteridae > Protopterus > Protopterus annectens. The sequence goes on from NC_056739.1 coordinate 1,076,946,809, forward strand.
GGAGCAGAGGGGTAAAGTTTACACTGAATCTGTCAGCCAGCAAGTTTGCTATATCTACGGCATTTGTATATGTGGTGTCCTTGACCACCAATTCTGAACAAATCTGAGTGCTTCCTTTGAGGTTGTGGACATATGTGAAGAAGGTTGTCTCTAGTAGATGTGGCCAATCTGGACTCAAAGTTTGCTTTGCAAGATTTCACTACTGCTCTTATTTGCTTGTTCAGGCTAAAGAGACATTGCTTCCAGTTGGGCACCTGCTCCTTCTTGGTCTTGGACAGCAATTTTTTCCTTTTGTTATAGAGTTTATTTATTGCAGATGTTCACTGGAGAGGTTTACTCTTCCTTTCAGAGGATGATTTAGTCAGGTTCATATTATGTTATCGAAAGATAAAGAAATTGAATGGCCAAAACATCAAAACGGACATATTTTTAAACTTTTATTGTGGAAGGCTGCACCCCTCACACCCCCCACTAAATATATATTCCAACTCCGAGATTGCACTGCAGTGAGGAAAGGGCAAATATCCCAATCTTCACTGTGCTGCGATCCCACAATGCAAACTTCGAAATGCGGCCTTTTTGATGTTTTGGCCGTTCAATTACATTATCTTTCGATAATGTAATAGGAACCCGATTTAGTCCTGCTGGGTATTCCTGATTCCATGCATCTATATAAATGCTCGTATAGTGCTTTGGTGTAATTTTGGATATTGGTGACAGTTCCTACATTGGGGAGGGAGAGGGGGCTGTGAAACTGTTTATACCATCCCTCAGGAGGCTGTAATCACCTTTGGTTTTTATGTCTGATCCTAGCTAGAGGGGGATTGGGGGAGATGGTGACTTTGGAAGTGACCGCTTTATGGTCACATCTTACCAGGGAAGATGATACTATAGGGATGCTGCAATGGTTGTTCATGTTGGTTAGTACCAAGTCCAAGATATTATCACCTCTTGTGGGGTATTGGCTATCTGTTCCAAGGCATTTGCATTGGCAAAATCAAGGAATATCTGGACATTTGTGTTCTGGCATGAGTAGTTCTTCCAATCTATGTTTGTGAAGTTAAAGTCACCCAGGATCAAGGTAAAGGCTTGAATCTTGATAGATTCACACAGGTCCAACTAGGCGGACTGGGCATCTTGAGCCAGATTTAGGGGCTGGTAGCTAGCTATGATTTCAGTGGTTAACTGCACCTGGAGTGTCCCCTGTGTGTCATACTGTCTGACCAACCAGGAGGTGTGCATGTCTAATGTATATTGAAACTCCACCTCCTTTGTCTTTACTGCCCACAGTTTGGGGTCTGAATATATGATAGGATGAGTAACCAGGTAAGGCTGGGGTGCTCGCCGCAGCTTTGAACCAGGTTTCTGTGGCTGCACAGATGTCAGTATTTTCCAGGGTTAGGAATGCTTGCAATGAGTGCAGTTTCATGTTTAGACTCCTAACATTTAAGAGCATGATCTTTGTGTTTTGTTGAAATAGGTATGTTGGTAGTTTTAACCTCATCACTTTTCCTAAAAAGGGCATTATAGGGGAGGCAAGAGCCTTTGCCAGAAGCCTGAAGCCCAGGTGAGACAGATGCAGGCCATCTCTGGCAAAGCATCGTGGTCTGTCGATCATATCTTCCCAGGCTGTCAGGTATTGGATCCCCCTGGAATGCCACCAGAAACTAAGCCAATTGTTAAAGGCAATCATTTTCTGTTTGTATTGAAGCATCATTCTGGGTGACGGCAGAATGCTGCTTAAGGCTAGGGACATACCTGCCTGGGACACAATCAGCGAGCTCAATCATGTCTCTCTTAATGTAGTCCAGAGAGGTATGCCTCAAGTCATTCACGTCAGCATGGACTATGACGGAGTCATAACAGTACCTGTTGTTGAGAGACTTGAGCGAGTATGTGATATGGTGGATTCTGGCACCTGACACACAACTAACCATGACTTTATGCTTATCCAACTTGGTGAGAGGCACATCTATGTGTCTCACAATGACGTCTCCTATGACTAATATGTTGGGTTTATGGTGAAGTCTTAGTGGCCATGAGGCACAGGTGTGTGAACTATGCATAGTATGTCGTGTGGAGGGCTGTGAAGATCACGTGGGTTTTTTCTATGGAGGTCTCCTTTGTTTGAGTATGTTTATGTGCAGAACCTCTGCATATGTAGGTGTGTGTTCTCTAGGTGTGGGTGATGTTTAAGGTGTTCTGATTGTGTTGACAACCTTTTCGGTACCAGATATACTGGACTGAGGGGGAGACAGCTTGGACTCTAGGTTCATAATGTAATTGCATCTCTCACAAATTGTGTTCCTAGTTGGTAGTAGTAGATGGTTGTCTGTGTACATGAGGCAGTTGCTACACTGTCTCAGGATGCCCATAGCAACCAGACTGGCAGGAGAAACTGTAGGACATTTTAGTTTAATTCTGGTGGCTGCCAGTTACTAGAAAATGAAAATCAATATCGAAAACATCTATACTTGAAGCTGTGATTATTGTATCAGAGATAAACAAAGTGTGATCTTAGAAAAGGATAGGAGTGAATTACATAAAAATTGGAAACTGGGGGAAAAATACATGCAGAAAAATGTTTTGGAGGAGACATCAGGTTTAAGAGAATGCATGAATTGAATAGTTTATGTAATGTTACATAGATTACAGGATATATAAAACATGATGTATAATGTTTGTAAATGTGAACTTGTTAATATGGTTTGATTACTTTTATATAAATGAGTTTGCCTATGTCACAAGTGGTAATTCAATAAATGTGTTTACAAAATCTCCTTTTCACTTCCAAGTCTCACATCAAATGCAAAGCTGACTTTCAAATCACCACTGCAAATAACACAAATATAGAGGTAGTGTCCAATACTAAATTATTAGGGGTTATAGTAGTGACACCATGACATTCAACCTCCACATTCAATGAGCAATATAAAAAGCACATCAGAAATTGTCTGCTATATACAGACAAACAATATCCGACTGAAAGTGCCCAGCTAACATTAGCACTCACCTACCTGCTACCTATACTTCTAGATGCCCCTCCTATCTTCAATGAGCTCCAGTCCACTCAGACAACTAAACTAGAGCAGTGCTAGAATAAAATAACCAACTTGTTTCCACAAGCCATACTCTGTACATTACTGTAGCATCCTCTGACACATGAATGATTTGATCTACCTCCTCACCTACTCTCACTTCAGTTTGCACTAAGATTACTCTTTCACCTTTAAAAATGCCCTGCTCTAAGCAGTTTAGTACAACTCCACTCCATCAGTTGAGCTCTCCACTCTACTGACAAATGCCTCCTCTCAATTCACAAAGCTCACAATGAAGCAGGATATTATCTGTACTCCAATTGTGTCTCAAAATCCTGGAACTCAATTCACCCTCCAGTTAGACTCCTCAACAACACACATATCTTCAATTAATACTGTTCCTGCTTGACCACTGACTTTGCCCCAGCTATTCATTCATCAGGCTAAATTATTCCTAAACTACTTTTCTTGTGTACTTACAGGTCAGTGATGTTCTGTTCTCTCATTTTTCTGTCTTCCACTCTTCTTATTACAAAATTAATCTAATTATATCTGACCTAGTGTACTATTGCTTAACTGCACCCAGTGCTGATTATGTTGATGAAAAATACACTTCTTTATATCATAATTTTCTGCTTTATTCGTCATCACTTTGTATGTACTGCTGCTGATGTTACCCAAGCATTCTGTCTCCTAGAGCTTCATATATAATGCTGCAAAATGTTAATGGAGTTTTCTGCATATGTACTAGTGTTATTTCTCACGGAGCTTTTCTCCTCAAACCTCAGCTGAAATTGGGCTCATTGCCCAGTCTGGCTTAACTGATAAACAAATGGAAATAAATAAGAGTAATTCAATGAAAAGTTTTATTAAAAGCTTATTTAATGCTTCTTTGCTTAAACCAGTTAAAGTGAAATAATCTTTGGTTGGTATAATTGTGTATATATTTGTACCCGGAAACATTTCTCTTCAGAATGTCCTCAAAATGCCATCTGGTGGGATAGAACTTATAATATTTACCTTCAACTACTAGCATACCAATAAATGGCACTTATGAACCATTTGCCAATTTCACCAGCAAAACTTGTTATATTCGCAAGTTTGGCAATTAATCTATTATTAGACGTCTGGAATAAGGAGCCCGCTGAGGGTTCAGAGTTCCCTATGATGAAATGGCAACAATATTTTATTTTCCTATATGTGATAAGACTGAATTTAGATAGATGACAAATTTTTTTTTACTGCATGGTGGTATGAGAAGTTGGATTTGGAGGAGTTTATGCATGTACAACGTCTTTCAATTTGATATATTTGAATATCTATGACTGTATATGTAAGTTTAATAAAAATGATCAAAAAATAAAAAAAAGTATTTTTCAGCTGAGTAATGACAGTTTTAATGCAGAACAGTAAATGTAGACATGATAAAGACCTCTCAAAGCAAAAAATATAATAAAAATAGCAAAACTTGCAAAAAATGGTGCAGAATAAGCAGGGACACGCTGCAGAAGTATTTTCAGCTCATTTAATAAACGACTGGTACCTCGGATTTTTGCCTTCAATGGATAAAACACAGTGTAAAGCAGCCATCTTTTATACACAGGTTCATACCCCTAATAATTTTACAAAATTAACTTCAATTAATGGATGAAAGTGCCACCATCACATTTTAACATATACGCATTTTATACATTTTATAAATACATCTTAAATGCTTTTATAAAAATATATAAAGATTTCAGTAAATGTAGACAACCTATTATGGGTACCATCTTCTCAGATGTATAAAGTTGGGTATTTGTTACTACAACACGAGACAGCACTCACACACAACCAGAGCAAAGAAATACGTTCATTTTAAGAATATTAATAACTCATTTTTCTACTCATTTAGGTATTTTTACCTTGCTAACCCATAAATGTATTTTATATGTGCAGTCTTATTTTTTAGAATATAGAGGAAAGTTTTATATGTGTATGTATATAATTTCCCCTAGTAAAATGTTAGATCATTTCCTGTTATTCGAGCTTTTTGAATTTTGTAGAACCTAAAAGCTACTATCAAGACTTCAATGCAAAAACAAAGGCAGGTATTAGTCCTGATAATGGATTTAGCGATCACACATTTAAGTTTTTTGTGGTGCAACAAATTTTGCTTGACCCACAAGGACGGGTGGTACCGAAACAAATTGAAGCATGTGAACTATGTTGGCAACTAAGGCTGAATGCCACAGTATATCCGGGGTTAAATTAATGTACTATTATTTTAAGTATTTTAAAGATGAAAAAATATACATGTTTTATGTAACATATACACATACACATATACATTTTATTGTTTGTATATAATTTTTCTGATAAATTTAAGGTGTAATTGAAATTTTGATTAATGTTTTATGGCTCTGTGGCTTTAAACACTAATTATTTTTTGTAGTAATTGTGTGAACAACTATTTAAAGGAAGTGTGATTTTTTTAACGTTTGTTGAGGAAGTCTTGCCTCACACGTGAAGAAAGCGCTAAACCAATAAAGTTGGGGTCTGGAGTACTATAGCTGCTTGCTTTCCTACTTTATTGCATTTTATAAACCCACTTCACAGTGTTTGCTGACAGCTAACTCCTTTATGGTTTGGTCAAACAGAGCGCAGGTTATCATACTGGACAGACTCCAAGTACAGGCGTATTCCAATACATTGTGCAGTTACACAAAATAGTTTTGTTTTTATATTCTTTTTAGAACATTGTTATAAAGAAAACTATATGAATGTATCTCCTTAGCACTTGCTTTATGGAAGAAATCCTTAAAACAAGACAAAACAATAAATAATGGTGATTCGTGGTAAATGATTATTCGAATAACAGCTGAAATTTTAGCTGAACTTTTGAGCATGAGAAACAAAAAATGAAGTGGGATGTATATGACCAGATGCCTTAACTAAGACATTTTAACAGATTAGGCATTGTACACTAATGCACATTACTTCATGTGATAAACTCAAAACTCCCAGATGTAAAATAAATAACTTCTACTAATAATAATAATAGTTATTATTATTATTCTGTTATGCTGACAACATATTGTTTTAGTTCAGTCAGTACTGATTAACCAACCAAGCTGTAGTACTGAGTTGAATCCAAGAAAATAAAAGAACACAATCCCCTCTTGTTTTTAAATATCAGATCCTTGGCCATTTAAGCATCTGAGTTCAGCATGAAATGCCAAAATGCCGTATCCCAGTTATTTTAAATGACTGGCAGACTTGAATGCCTGTGTTTTTTCAGTTGTTTTCTTGCTTTGTATCAATGTGCTCCCTTCCTGCGTTTACTTCCTGTTGCATTACCTGTGTCTGGGGACTATGCAAATTTATCCGGATTATTACCACTGAGGTCTGACAGCAAATAGAAACCTTATGTTCATGAATCTATGTGCATCTGGCTGGGGAAAAGACTGAATGCTGAATGACTCTTGCAGACTGAAGAGCTTTGCAGTGATTTTTGTCTCAGTGGTAAAATCACGGAGAGTGTGGATTGACTGTCAGGCCCAGTAATAGCTGTGTGCTCCGTCAGTATTCAGTGCTCAGTTATGCTAAGGCAAACTATTTTAAGTAAGATAAATGACACTAGGATCTTTCATCTTCCTGCAATTTATGCACTTGTTTTTGTTAAACCAGTAACTAAAATGGTCCTAGTCAGCCTCTGTTTTCAGTCATGGCCGGAACCATTAATCAAAGAAACCACGGGCAGGTTTGTACTTGTACTGAACCACAGTACCATCTGACCGGGATGTCCGATTTTAAATAACAAATCTGTGCAACACCCTGGCATTCCAGTCTGCATGTTGACCCTCCTAATTCTTTGCTTACCTCACCCGCTCATTACTCACAAGCTAACTGTTAAATATTTTATAGCCATGTGCGTGTTTTTTCTCCCTTTAAAATTGAAAGCAAGTATGTACCTACAGCGCCTGTTCTTTCTGATACAACATATTATTTCTTTTGAATCGTCAGCTGTATTGTACTATCACAGAACAGCATTTGAATTAGCATCAAGGCTTTTTTCAGTTTTATTTATTATTGCTTAAGCACATAAGTCTGTCACAGCACAGCAGAGAGACAAATGACTGGTGTGGGAAAGCTTGGTATGACCACTGGTTGGATAAATACAAGATGAATGACAGACTGTCATGGCAGTATTCATAGTCCTGAGGTTCGCTGTTTTGTAGCAGTTATCTCCAAAGAGTGCAGCGATGCCTATATGGAAATACACTGGGAGCAAGTTTTTTTGTGATGACAACAACATGAAAGCTTTTGCAAATGCTCACTTTTCATGAAATGATTAAATTTGGTGATGTTATGCTTTAAGTATGTGGGACATATTATGCTGAAATGTAAATGCATGTATAATTTTGGACATATTCGGATATTATTGACAAACATGGTGTGCAAGCACGTTAGAGGTAGTGACAGACAGTTAAGGCAAGTAACATGCAATGCAGCTATTTATAATATTTTTTAAGAAATATAAAGGGGGTTTATATGTTTTCTATAGGGGTGTCCGTATGTGGACAACCTTATTGGTCCTTTGACAGATGGGAAAGGGGAAGTCAGGAAAAATCGGAAAGTGGGAGACGTAACAAACAGGAAAATAAAGAAGGAACATATAAAGAGGGTTTTGGAGGGTATAGGAGAGAGCATTTGAGAAGGACCAAGGTGAAGAGGTGTTGTTCCCAGGAACACCCTGGTCTACAGGACCTCAAATGTTTCCACTGCCTGATGGTGGTGCAGTTGAAGTCTCTGATGCTGAGGGGATGGAGGCCCTCGGTGGCTGGTAATAAGAGCAAACTGGGATAGTGAGTCTTGCACCCACTATAGAAAATCCTTCATAGGAAGAAGTTGTCTCTCCATTACCTGCTCCACCATATCTTTGACAAAGTCACAAAGCTCATGGTCTGTGAGGTTTGCTAGACTGTGCCATGCCAGGGTGCCTGCAGTACTGGTGCCACTGCCCTGACGCTGTGAGGAGGCTCTTGGATGGGCAGAGAGTGAATGTTTCCTGACCTGCAAGGAACATGGTTGAGCTGCTTCTGGTACTTTGAAACCTGTAGAAAAAGGAGATAATAAATGAGAGAAAAAGGAAAAAAGAAATACAAAGTGATGCATAATTAAAATTAAAAAAAGAGAAATAGGTAGGGTACACAGACAAGAAATGGAGACAATAAATTGACTCATTTTTTAATACATCGGTACATACTTTATTAACAGTGCTAACTTAATGTTACTGCATTTTTATTCAGAAAAACATGTTCTGAGACATGTTACTTAAAAGCTGTTAGCAAGATGTAGAAGAATATGAAATGGTGATGCCTTTTACAATTGTAGTCTATTGATGATAAAGGAATGAGCAGGTGTAACATGAAATGGTGGCACATTTTACATTGATGAGGTATTGTGCAATATAAATAGATTGTGCTGCAATTGTATACTGGAAGCACATGAGATGGCCTTCCATATCACTGTTATATGTAAAGACATCTAATGTACATCCTGGTATCAGAGGCATGGACTAAAACTAAATGCCAAGACATGCGTAAAGTATCCTTCAGGAAGTCCTCCACCCCATGTAACTATCATATTGACAACACACCCCTAAGATCTGACACAGTAGTCAGGGACTTGAAGACACATATAGACAGTTATCTAGACTTTGACCATCACGTGTCTACAGTAGTGGGGAATTCATTATATGTTGTGCAATTTATAAGCAAAGTTATGGCATCTAGGTCCAAGGAAGTCATTGTTTCACTGTATTCAGCATTCATCAGACCTATCATTGAGTACAGTGCTCCCTTTGGTATGTACCTAACCAGGCATATCCAACAACTGGAACATCCACAGAGGTTCCTCACTAAAAGAATACAGGATGTAAGTATCATGTCCTGTGCAGACCACCTCAAGGCCCTATCCCTGTATTTTGCCTCCTACAGGATTTTGAGGGGAGATCTATGTCTGGCATACAAGGCATTATCAGACTCTACTCTGACTGACCTCCAGCACCAGAACTACCCATTCTAAAGACTTAAATCTTGCCTGTGGTATAAATAGAACCTGCTGGAGAGATGGGTATGTATCCCAGAGACTACCCCTTCTCCCTAATACAATTCAAGTGTAATTTGGACAATTGGATAGAGAACAGGAAATTCATCCCTGGTTTGGCACCTGTGTCTCTAATGGATACAGGCAGCCTGTAAATGGTTCATCTTCCAGGCCCCTGCTTGTAAATGGTTCTCCTCCTTAGCCCCTGTAAACTTTTTGTGGTATTCTTTACTAAAGTAATTTCCTACCCAGGTTAGCCCAATGTCTGGTCGGTATACCAAAGGCTTAGGATTTTCAGGGCATCATATGTCACACACATGCTCCCTAGTCACTGTGTAGGACATAATGGGGATGTACATACCTCAAAACATTTGCCACCAGTCTGAAAGCCATCTTCAATCATCAGTCTGAACAGTCCTTCATTTGTGCTGGTTACCAAGCTATTTTCAGATAAGTACCCCATTGGGGAGGTTTCTTCTTATCTTGTTTTTTCTTGTAGTTATGAGGTTACATGTCATCCAGAAAAGGAAAATGTCAGTGTGGGAGACATATTCCCCATAAGGACCATCACAAGCAGTGTTTGTTATGCTTGGGTGCTTCTCATGACCATAAGTCATGCTCAGTTTGTCAAGCGTTTGTCCCTAAGACCCTTCATAGTCATCTCTCCTCCTTGTCTATTTACCTAGAGAACCAACATCTTAAGTTATTAGTGCAGGGTGCAATGGGAGAATCATCCCATCCTGAGGGTCAGCAGACTACCAAGAAGACCACCAAAAAGTTAGGTTGTATTCTGCTACTGTACCACCTCCCCTGGACATCTCTTTCTAGGCTTGTGAAAGCCTGGAAGATCGTCCTGGTGTTCCACTGGATTCCTTTGCCACAACAGTTTTGGAGGCTGGCATGGATCTGGCTTTTCACACTTCACTGGAGGCTCTACAGATGTCCACTGTAGATGTTGAGGGGGAACCTCAGCTGATCATATTTGAGGGATCAAGAGTGTTCCACAGAATCTTTTTGGGTGGAGATTCCTACTAACGTTGATTGAGTATTGGCAAGGGTCCGATATTCCTAAGATCTTTAGGGCTGATGTCCATTTAAAATAAGAATCAGAAAATAAAACATATTTGCTCTGCTCCTAAGGAGGATTTTACACTTAATTTATTTTATTTTACTTTATTTTTTACACAGGGGTTGTTTAATGCACTCGTGGCCTTGAAGCCACCCCAAGGAGTTTCTGTTCCTGCCCTCCCCCCCTTGGTCATTTACTCCTCCTAAGACACCTAGGGAGCAGGACTCTTCTGATGAAGAATTGGACTCTGAAGAAGAGTCTTTGGTTTGCTACTCTTAGATTCCTTCTATATTTGATTATTTCTTGTTCTTCTTCCTCTGGCTGTCCTGGTCTCCCTGGATCTCAAGGATGCCTATCTTCGCATCCCTATTCATCCCTTTTCAGGACATACTTGCATTTCTATGTCTCTTCCTTGCATTTTCAGTTCTCTGCTTTGCCCTTTGGCCTCTCTACTTCCCTAAAGGTCTTCATCAAATGCCTGGCTCCTGTGATTGCCTTTTGCAGGATGAGGGAAATCCAAATCTTTCCTTACTGTACAACCTGCTCATTCAGGCTTCCTCCTCAGAGACCATGCTTCAGCATCTCCACTATGCTATTTGCCTCTTGCAAAGCCTAGAGTTTAGAGTAAATTTAAAAAATCCTTCCTGCTCCTTCTCAGGATCATGTTTTTCTCGGACGAGGGCTCCAGACCCGTCCTATGCTGGCTTCCCTGCTACCACCCAAGGCTCTGTCTCCAATTGCCTTTTTTCAATCCATTCTTCCTCAAATCTCTGTTATGGTCAGGGAGTTTCTAAGGCCTCTGAATTACATGGCTTCTACCATTCATATGCTTCCTCCAGCCAGGCTCCATATGAGGAAGCTACAGGGGTTCCTAAAGTCAGTATGGGTTCAACATTGTCACCCTTTAGACATTCTGGTTCCTCTTCTTCCATGTCTCAAACTCGAGCTTTAGTGGTGGATTCATCAGCTGTCTCTCAACCTAGGGCTTCCTTTTCAGCTCTAAGTCCCATCTCAGGAACTTTTCTCAGATATCTCAGACATGAGGAGTGGAGTTTCTTTGGCCCCTTGAAAGTTCAGGGTCTTTGACCAATTCATCAGAGGATGGGCCATATCAAACATCAAGGAGATGAGAGCTCTCTTTCATGCTCTTGTTTCTTCCAGGACCTCTGAAAATCTTTACAGACAATACTACAGTGATGCGGTACATCAATAAGCAATGCGTGGGATCTAGCTGCCCAGTATGAAGTGAGTCTTCAAGATGTTTATATTCCTTCAGAACTAAACACTGTGGCAGACTCTGTGAGCCAGTCCATGACTCAAACTCACGAATGGATGCTTCACAGAGATGTGTTTTTGGACATTATCCACCAGTGGGGTACTCCTCAGGTAGATCTTTTTGCCTCCTCTCTGAACAAACAACTTCCTCTCTTTTGTACCAGAGTCCCAAGTCCTCTGGCATGGAAGGTGGACACCCTGATTTTTTCTTGGAAAGGTATGTTTCTCTATGCCTTCCCTCTCCTTACATGGCATACTTAATCAGTATTTTTGAAGCCTCACTTTGTAACATTTTTGTCTGGCTACAGCTCGTCTGCTTGAGAGATTATTACATCCCTCAACTTTTGAAGAGATTTTCATTTTAACTTAAGTGCCTTCTTTGAACTATGCCTTGCATACTTTGTCTGCATGTTTAAGTAATATCATCCAATGTTGATGTCAGGAAGACATTTTTAAAGTTCTGAAAATAAAAAATCGAAGAGTGCACTCTTCACTAATCTCTGTGCATGTCATTCAGTTGCTGCTCCCCCCCAACATCTACTCTTCCAAGGTTGTAATGGCTACCTCTTCTCGTCAGCCATCTTGTGCGTTTTCTTAGCATTTTGGAAAAGTGACTGTCTTATAGAATTATCATGTCAATAAATAGTGTGTGGCCTGCATAGAGCAATGTAATTTTTAAAAGCTGTCTACTTGTAATAGAAATAATTACTTAGCTAGTAATTACATTATATTTAAGGTAAGTATATGCCAATGCATATATTTTCATATCTGTTTGTGGTGTGTGTGTGTGTGTGTGTGTGTGTGTGTGTGTGTGTGTGTGTGTGTGTGTGTGTGTGTGTGTGTGTGTATTTGTGTGTGTGTGTGTGTGTGTGTAAGTGCTGACTTTCTTCATATTTATTTTTTTTAAATGCTATTACATATTTGACTTTCATCAAGACTTGCTATAACCTGGCACATTTTCCTGCGGCCAGCTCAGCTCATTCTCAATTACCCACAGACCATTTACATGCATATAGTGAGACACACACACACACACACACACACACACACACACACACACACACACACACACACACACACACACGCACACACACACACACACACACACGCACACACACGCACACACACACACACACACACACACACACACACACGCACACACACACACACACACACACACACACACACACATTACTGTGATTCATAGAGAATCACTGTGGAATCGAAGCATGGAAATCAGTCTGGATTTCCCTCAGTGACAGTAAAACTTAAATACCTGTGATCAGTCTAGTTTGGCAGCAATTATTGTGGGAAAGTACACACTTTTTAAAGTAAGCTAAAAACAATTTTATAGTTGTAAAATATGAGCAAGCTATGGAAATTCAACTTAATAGATATTAGATAACTACTTTCATGGAAATGTATTTTTTCCACTGTAACGTCCATGTTATATGCAAATATTGTATGTTGTTGGTAATGACAGTAGCAGTACTGGCAGGCATGAGGAATCTCAAGTGTAATTTCTTAAAGCTGAGCATGCATTGCAATGTCACTTACATAGGTAATGTCTCAGGAGAGGTCACTGAATATTTAATTGTGTGTAGATCTAATGGCATAATATAGGATGGGACTGGAAATATCCAGCGTGTAATTCTTTCATGATGTACAGGTTTGCAGAAGAAAATATGAGGAAGATATTGCTCAATTGATTTGTGCCTCACTATTTTGATATGTTGAAATTATTTGGTATGCTGTATTCAGATTGACCGTGATTTTAAGATTTCTTTTCTTATGGTGTTGCAGTCATAGTTAAAAAAAAAAAAAGGATGTATGTGTAAGGAATTTATGCATGCTTTCATGTTTATTGCAGGGTTGATAAGAAAGTTTAATTTTGTTAAATCAAGTCTCATTAGGGTTACTCGTATCTGTTGTTGCAGGTTACAGCATGATGTAGCAATAAAGGACCATCAAGAAAAGATCATTTTAGCCGTAAGGAGAACAATGGTCTCATGCGGGCCTTAAGGGCATGTGTCTTTTTGGAAAAGGGGGCCAAAAGAAGTTGAAAGAACAAAGATGTAGAACCAGGTTGTTATAGGTTCATAGGTACCATTTGTGCCATTTTAAGTCTAGTCAATTTGCCTCAAAGGTGAAAATCAAACCTTGTACCTTGTGTCTGTGAGGTAAACACATTTAACCATTATTCCAATCTTTCTTGCATGTTTAATCTGGTGGGTGGTTTTGAGGGCATGTGATGGCCGTACATGCTGCTGGGAGGAGGAACCACACATTGATACAGTGCAAAAAAGGCCAATGATAAGGTAGAGAGTCAGAGAAGAGGTAAGACAGAATGCACTTGCCTGTAGCAGCATTGATGGGGGACGTCCACCATTTTTCCCTTTAACACCCGATGAGGAATACCTGCTCCTCCATGTGGGGAGATGACTACAACATTGATGAGAATGGCACAAGCATAGTCAGATGGTAGGAACACTGGAAACTCCCACCCCAGCAGCATCCACAGATGTGTTCAAGAAGGTTAGTGTATCCACCATGACATAATAAAAGGGTAATGGCTTATATGTAGTACATGACATTTACTAGCAACAGGTGAACCTTCTGTTTCTTCCAATCATGAAATTAAAGTGAGTGTGCATGGTAAGTGTCCTGCACAACTCATGCAACATTCAGTAGTTTGCTCTATAGGGTCAGCTACAGGAAGTAGCACTTCATCTTTACCCACACACCTGTCAACAGCAAAATGGTTGTTGATGATGATGTTCATGAAACAGCTTGAGGACAGTGGCACGCAGTTGCCATGTTTAATGACAGGACAAACTCTCCACAGCAGTTACATAACTCTGCAGAAAGTGACACTGGATCACAAAGTCATAGATGGGGACATTATACTGCAGGTTGTACAGGGAGGAGAACACACGCACTTCAAGATCAGTGACTCCTCAACCACAGAAACACCTTTTGGGGGATGGCACCATCTCAGAAGTAGCGGTGTCCATTGTAACACTTGTGCAAAGGGGTGGCAGGCACATGTCACAGCTATCTCCAGAAACACAAAAGGCATTGCCTGATCATCAGCAAATCTGTCATGACATTGTTCTGGCTCAGGCCACTGCCACATAATGCCAGGTAAAGACGGTCAGGGCACTGCAGGGCATACGTAAGGATTTTCAACACTACATGAAAATGCTAGAGAGTACAGATAGTGTCAAGGCCACACTTCTGCACAGACGGGTGGTGGTTCAGACAGCAGCCATTTACTTATCCATGCATACTGTACACTAATCAGGACCTCCCAGGCTCAGGTAAAAGTCACTTCTGGATGGGGAAGAGGATGGGGTACTGTGCGAACACATGGAGACATATCACATAACCCTACAAGTGCTTCTCCAGAAAATACTGCAAATAGTAGGAGTGACCTAAAACAACAGAATTCAAGCAAGCCTCATCAGTGTTCATCTATACCACTAAGGGCTCTTTCGGCATAATGAGTGTCAGTTAACTACCGGTAATGCTGACAGGTAAACAAATGATAATTGAAAAAAAAAATGAATCCATAAAAATGGGGTGAGGGAGAATCAGAATAGAATAATATATGCTAGCAGCAGCCTAACACACAGTGGAAAAATTATTGTAGGAGTAACAGTCAATACCAGTACTGTTGCCACTTTACTTTCAGCACCTCACGGATGACGATTACTATTAATTCTGATGACACAAGGGTTCATATCTGTGACAGAATTAATCTGACGGGCAACACCTTACAATAAAAAATACTACTTATTTAAAAGTGGAAAAACATATGTCATAAAACAAAAGTGCCATACATTTCTCTTTTCTATACCTGGTATCACTTCATGAAAATGCAAGTTGGAACGGATTAGCAGAACATTTTTAAATGCATACCTGACTGAATTAGAGAAATAAATTGCACTGCAATACCATTGCCAATTTTGCATTACCGAACTTTTAAGCAGAGGCACTACAAGTGTACTTAAATCCAGTCCATAAACAACATTATTTCAACAAAACTGTGCAAAATGTACTTATTGCTTATATGATGACAACTGGATTCACTGCAGAGATCCCAGTGAATAGTCAGGCATATATATTATAAACAGTAAACATGTATACTACATGAGCAACTGAACTTTAGAAAATAAATAATGTATTTAAAGATAAAAGGGACTGTCTGATGAGCAGTGACAATAAACAATGCACCACACATTATATTCAGTGTGTTTTTTATAATGGGAAAACCCTAACCTAAATGTCATGATCCATAGTTGTGGACTTGGAAATTAATTTTATTACATCCTTGCTTAAAGAAAGAGGTTACAATGGAGACTTGTTTGAAAAGATAGCTGATGAGGTTAAACTTAAAAGATATACATATGTTGCCCCTATATTACTCTCTGGTTTTATGAAAAACAAAAATAATAACAGCAGTACAGTAGAAAACCATTGTCCGGGGTCTGGTGGCCAGAGAATGTCACCCAGATGCTGTCTGGATATGACAGTGGACAGTAAAGTCATTAGAAACTTAAAAAAAAAAACAATTGGGAATTAAGCTTGTGGTAATATTTTAGGGAAGGGGCCCAGTTTTGTGTATAAGAAGAGTAACAGCATCAGAATGATACTAGAGAAAGACAACACCAAAACCCACCCCACAGCTACCCTTAAAGTTAAAGGGATTTTTAAATGCAACAACTGTAGCATTTGTAGTTTTATTTATGAATGGCTATATATTGCCATAGAACATTTAAGTATACTATAAACATTCCTTGAAGGTCTACCTGCAATACTAAGGGACTAATATATATTGCTATTTGCTCAAGGTGCCCAGGGTTTTATATAGGTATGATCATGAGAACCTTGAGCAAAAGAGGAAAGGAACATTTACATCCGATTAAAACTAAAGATGGCAAAAATGTGTTATATAAGCATTCAATGAAGTGTTTGGAATATAAAATATGTCTTTTAATTGTTTTAGCAGTGGTTAACGAGGACAAGAGGGGTAGAAATTAACTTTGTAGAAAAAAGGGAGTCTGAGTGGCAGATCAGGTTAGCTGCTGTTCTGCTACCCGGTCTGAATTATGCTATTAACATAAAGGGCTTTTTGGCTGACAGGAAATTGACCATTTAAGGAAGTGCTAATTATGATGAAATGTTTTTAATTCAATTGTTTAATAAGACTGTTTGAATGACAGGTTGTTTTAACTGATTATTTTATTATAAAAATATTTGAAATGGAAAAAGTTTTATTTTTGATGAAGTCTTTGGATGAAAGATACTATTAGACATTAACTACACTAAAAAGGTGGTTCAGTTGAGTTTCTTTGATGCGTTCAGTGTTTTATTGTTGTTCTTGTTATTTTTATACACTGTTCCTCAGGATTTTTTTAGTTTTTAGACTGCACATGAGCCTGATGCATGGACCCCTCACTACTGCTGTTATTTGGCCATCAACACTATCATCAGTTGTGGTAGGACCTGTACTGGGAGCTGCAGTGATATCATGACGCAGTTCATCACCAGATCAGTGCATGATCATATTGTGCAGAATGCAATACATGGTAAGCATCCTGCATGCTGTAACAGGGTCCTACTAAAGTGTGGCCCCAGGCTCATCTAGGCAGCATAAATAAGCTTTAAGCAGGCCAAAGATACTCTCACTGTCAATTTGTGTCTGTGACGGGCCTGTATTACAACTTTCTTCTGTAGGTTCAATTGGATTCCACATGTGCTAAGGTTAAGGGATAGCCTGCATCCCTTGGGAAATACAAGAAAAGAAGAGGAGAGAAGGGGATGGAACAAAGGAAGGTTGGTTTAGTATTAAGCAATAGATTTTATTAAGAATAACTAGTTAGATAATATTTCCACCTACCAACAAGGTGACCACAGTGCATCCTACCATGCAGGAAGAGGTGGTAGAAGTGAGCTTGTATGCTAGATATGGGAATCATGGGGGACTGCCAGGATGCTGAACTGATGCATTAGTAATAAACCCCCCGCTGTATCACCCACCACCACCCGGCAGTTGATGGAATGCTAGTGCTTCCTATTGTGGTACTGCTCCCCCATAGACCATATGGGGTCTAATGGCAATATGGGTGCAATCTACTATACCAAACACCTCTGGGAAACATGATATCTCATAAAAGATGCAAGCAGTTTGAGCTTGATCCTGCGGTCACACTGTGAAATAAATGTACTGATCCACACATGCCAAGACTATATCAAGGAACTGATGAAGTTTCCTCAAGGCAGAAGCCTAAGAAATACCCACTGTATCCCCATTCTTTTTCAGGAAGGTCCTCTGGCAAGTATAGATAGGAACTGCACACATCCCTCCAGTTCCCGCCTGTGGGCCATATATACTCAGTGAAGCCCGCAAAGTGCCCCTGTCAACTCTTAACCTATGAAGAACTTCCTGATTATCAAAAGTGTAATTACCTGTATCTTTACCTGTATCTTTGCCTTCTTGGCTGTCGAGCACCGCTGGGTACCTGCAGTTTTGGCTCAGCCAAGACAAGCAGCTTATACTGCAAAACAACTACACTAGCAGCAAAAGCAACGATCTTCAAGTGCAAAGTAGATAAAAAGGAACAATTCTGCTTTTTATAACACATATGTGGACAATAACGAAACCCACCAAACCCAACTAGGAATCACAAACAGGTGGGAAGGAGGCACATTAACATGAGAAGTTTTACATAATCTCATTAATCCATTGTTTATTTAAGTTTATTTGAGGCTATCGTGCATGAGTGCAAATAGTTGCAAAGAATCGCACCTTGGATTAGCTAACATCAGACAGCACAGATTGTCAATATGCGTAACAACTATGTGTACCACCCTTGCTCTTCACAGGCTCCACACCAAGTATAACGTTTTCTGTATCTGAACTCGCTCTTTTAAATTGGTTGCACTACAACATGTTGTGAGTCATAAGCTGGCAACTTTCTTTTGCTGTTAAGTTGTATTTATAAAATCTACAGTGATCAAATCATTAAGCTTCCACGAAAAAAATGATATGAGCGATACAAACACCTCTTTCCTGGCTGTGTTCAGGGCAGTAGTTTATATATCTTCATTCACTGAATTAAATGATAAAAAAAAAAAAAAAAAAAAAAAGAAATGGCATGTCAGATAAAATGCCTTTTTGTATGCTTTCAGTTCACACCCATACCACCTTATGGCATCCAGGACTTTTTTGGGTCTGTCTTCTTTAAATACGTGACTTACTAGCTAAAAATAGCCAGTCTTAGAAAAGGCAAAGACTGATTAACAAAATGACACAAAGATTGTTAGTCTAGGATGTCCTACACTAGAGAAATTAATCTTTGCCAATTATTATTCATATTTTCATATTTGTTTATATTTTCATAACCTAGAGCCCTACCTGTTATTGAGGTATATGGTATGAAACACCAATGTGGGAGACAGGGCAATTCACTGAAAATGCCAGTTCATATCAGACTATACTTTCACGTTATTTATGAATAATTATGAAAATAATTAATATTTCCATATGTACTTAATGCTTCAAAAACCAAGTGACTTACAAACTGTGGCATGACATTAAGTGAAACCTTAGATGAGGTCTGAAGAGGTTCTTTGTGAATGAAAGCGCTTACCAGTTGTTTTTGTTTTAATAAATATTGAGTGTTTTATTGTCATTTGAATTGCGTATTGGATTTAAAACCTTAGATGTTGTTACTGTGTTTGATGTTTGCACTGTAAATTGCACATCTTGAGAGATATCCAGTGTCTGTTTTAATTATACAATTAAGCATATTTTTTATTTATTTTTATTTTACATTTATTAACCGGGTAGAGTCTGGCTGGGCAAGTAACCTGTTTTCAGTGGAGACCCGGGGAGAAAATCTCCATAACAATAGTACAAAAATATGCAAAAAAAATTTTAAAAAGATTTACAAACAATATACAAAAAAGTTTAATGGTTGCCAACAATCACAATTTACCAAAAGGAATGTGAAACAGAAAAACATTGCATTTTCTAAGCCTTGCTACAGACAGTAATATGAAACTCATTAGATATATAACTAAAATAAACCATATGTTTTCATATTTCTTTAACTATCTCAGTAAACATAAATAAATATGCTCAGTAAATATCTCAGTAAATCTGCTCTTATAGAGAATTTTTTTGTTATGTGAAGGCTTATTGTCTGGTTAATAAAAATGTTCCAATATAGGTCTAGGTTGTACAGTTTTCAAGATATGAGAAATTGCTTGCAAAAGTCTGCAGTAAATACGATTTGGGTGTTGTGCACATTATAATATATCACAATATTTATGGAAAAAATATGAATGCACCAGCTATTATCACGGTAAAAAATATTTGTTTCCAATAACATTGCTATTTGTACAGTTTTAATACTTTTTTATTGTTCACATTCGTTTATCTTTTCAGAAACTGCACTGGAATGCAAGATGTGTGTAGGCTACTAGAGTTGTGACATTGCACACCACATAGGTGTTAATGAGTTAAACCACTTAATATGGTTATATGCTTTTAAGTACAAAAAAGTTTGTTGAAACACTTCGAGACTGCCAAATCAGGGAAGCATTTTCATGCACAAAATATGTAGAGTACAAGCCACATTGGGCAAAAACTACATGGGAATAGTACAGATGTGTTCTTTACAGTATATATAGCTAGTACGAAATAAATCATGGAGCTTAGTATTTTATATAATACATTCTGCATTCATTTACTTATTGTTTTTAATTTTGATTTGACATTTGTAAACTTGACAAGTAAATGTTATGATACTCCTACACATTTCTAATATAGAACAATTGTTGACTGAGTTATGTTACAGTATATCTTAACACATTAATGGGGCACATAAAAACAGGCATGGGAACTTAGCAACTATTAAAAACAGGCTACATCTGATGCACTCCTCGATTATTAAAACTTCTTTACGCATTTTTGTTTTTATCAAAAACTACCATTGGGGATTAAACATATTTACAGGGAACAGTAGGAAACAAGACACTGCAGATTGTGTACAGCTGTGCTAGAATAAATATCAATTGAAAATTAGACAACTGTTATCAAATGTGTTATTCTGGTCATCTGCTGGTGATATTATATAAATATTTCTTTGCGTGACACTGGTCATTGCTAATTATTTACTATTAAGTATGTTTTTTTTTTTTTCATTTTTTTAAGGAGACTGCTGATATAGTCCACCTGATTGATAAATTCTTATTACTTAATAGTAACCATGCTTGATAGCTTTGTCATAGTCTGTACACAAACTTGTTTGTGATGTTAGACCACCAGTATTGCAGAAACCAACTTCCTTACAGTGATCATTCATTCTTTTGGAAAATGTATGACACTGAGTGACAATTCATTCTCCAAAATGTAAAAAGAAAGTAAAGTCATGCAGCCTTTTACAGCAACGCAGAAGATGGTGGATATTTTCTTTGAAAAATCACACAACTTAAGAACAAAAAAGAATGATGACGTTTTTTCTTTAAGTGCTACTGAACATAGTTTAGTAGTTGGCTGTTTTTGTTTGCAGTGTTGCTAAAAGTGCATGTCTTGGCTAGTATGGTTACCACAGAAATGTTGGTAGAAATCTATTTTGTATTTAGAGCATTCTCAGATGATGCAATGTGATCTTGCTCCCTATCTTATAAGCAAAAGGCTTTGTTCAGGATAGTCACATTTGTGCTATTGCAAATTAAGGTAAAAGACACTATAACTGTGCCCTGCCTGCCTCCATAATTCTGATTACCTCTTCTATGAATATGCATAATTCATGCTAGTTAGGCTCCCTTGATTTTCGCCAGATGACCCTAATGTTCAAGGTTTTGTCCATGATTCCCTTCTCTGGAAATTGAGGTATGCTTTGTATTCTTATCCGTTTTTTTATAAATCAGCCCAGGATGCACTATTTGAAATGGACACAAATTAATCTATTTAGGTAACCTTTGCCTAAGTGCATTGCATTTCCTAACTGGTCATAATATATTTGAGCCTACAGTACAACATTTCTGTGTTCCCTTGTAGTTTACACTTTCACACTTGGTTCTTGAGAGATTACTTGTTATTTTTACAATAATGTCTTTAGGGGTATGCCTTGGATTACGAAGCACACAAGCCATTTTCACTAATCCTTATACCAAGTTTCAGGACTACATTAATTTAGTTGTTAATCAGTTGAACTGTGCCTTCACTAGTACTAAACAACGTGGTCTGTTGATGCAGACTATTAGACTATAGAATCCAGACAGGACCTTTTCTGATTTGATGTCTTACACAGAGAGTAATGTAAAACAAAGTAGTACATGTTGGGCTGAATAACTGGTCACTAAACTATCTAAATTAGTAAAAATCCAAATCTGAATTGATTATGTTATACACGCATGATTACTTTTTTCCCATGCCCAGTAAAAACAATAAGTAAGCAACAGACATCAAATATCGCCAGACTTAATAACACATAGAAAGTCATAATATTATTCTAAACTCCATATCCTTAACCTTTCCTTGTTTCACTGTTAAGGTTATTGGACTGAATTTGGTGAATAAACTCTAAAACACTTAATGTATGAGTAAGGAAATCATTTGTTATAAAACTGCAGGATGCAATAGTTTAGCCACCATCTGAATTTGTTAACCACTCTCTAAAAATAGTAATTTCAGCGAGTTCTTCAGCTTGGTTGCTGAGTGCATACATTAATCATCAGAAGTTGCTGAAAGTGACCAGCTAAGCCGGGAAGATTATGAGATGTGAGGGGCTATTTTTGCAGCCGTAGCAACACTATATTCCCTTTACTTGCTTCTGTCCATTCCGTTCCTCATCTAAGGTGTGGCTCATCATCTTCCCACTCTATTCTGTATCCTTTTTTCATGTTAATTAACTGATTAAAATAGAAAAATTAATTTATTTCCATCTTCCTTAGTTTCAGCATTACTATTTAGTGAATTAGCACTTGGTGCCTACTCCCTGTGATTCATCAGGCACACCTCTCCACTCAGTGCCTACTCCCTGTGATACATCAGGCATACCTCTCCACTCAGTGCCTACTCCCTAAGATACATCAGGCATACCTCTCCACTCGGTGCCTACTCCCTGTGATATAGCAGACATACCTCTCAACTTTGTGCCTACTTCCTGCGATACAGCAGATGTACCTCTCCACTCGGTGCCTACTCCTTGTGATACATCAGGCATACCTCTCCACTCAGTGCCTACTCCCTAAGATACATCAGGCATACCTCTCCACTCAGTGCCTACTCCCTGCGATACATCGGGCATACCTCTCCACTTAGTGCCTACTCCCTGCAATACATCAGGCATACCTCTCCACTCGGTGCCTACTCCCTGAGATACATCAGGCATACCTCTTCACTCAGTGCCTCCTCCCTGTGATGCATCAGACATACCTCTCCATTCGGTGCATCCTCCCTGTGATACATCAGGCATACCTCTCCACTCGGTGCCTCCTCCCTGTGATGCATCAGACATACCTCTCCATTCCGTGCATCCTCCCTGTGATACATCGGGCATGCCTCTCCACTCGGTGCCTCCTCCCTGTGATACATCAGGCATGCCTCTCCACTCGGTGCCTCCTCCCTGTGATACATCGGGCATACCTCTCCAATCAGTGCCTACTCCCTGTGATACATCAGGCATACCTCTCCATTCGGTGCATCCTCCCTGTGATACATCAGGCATACCTCTCCACTCGGTGCCTCCTCCCTGTGATGCATCAGACATACCTCTCCATTCCGTGCATCCTCCCTGTGATACATTGGGCATACCTCTCCACTCGGTGCCTCCTCCCTGTGATGCATCAGACATACCTCTCCATTCCGTGCATCCTCCCTGTGATACATCGGGCATGCCTCTCCACTTGGTGCCTCCTCCCTGTGATACATCAGGCATACCTCTCCACTTGGTGCCTCCTCCCTGTGATACATCAGGCATACCTCTCCAATCAGTGCCTACTCCCTGTGATACATCAGGCATACCTCTCCACTTGGTGCCTCCTCCCTGTGATACATCGGGCATGCCTCTCCACTTGGTGCCTCCTCCCTGTGATACATCAGGCATACCTCTCCACTTGGTGCCTCCTCCCTGTGATACATCAGGCATACCTCTCAACCTTTCAACACAAGAATTCTGGACAAAGACAAAATAATAGGGTATAGTCTCAAAATCTGAGACAGTTTTTGAAACATTCCTTTTATAGACTTAGAAAGTTGCTAGAATAAGATATTTTGTGTTAGCATACATTTTCTGGAGGATATGAAGTCTGACCCTTAAATGTCCGTTATTATTTAGTGACTTTAATCTGCAGTGATTTGTCAGATTATTATAAGGTTTAGGAAGAACAGGCCAAAATATCACCAAACTGAGAGCATTCTGCAAATTCTGGACAGTTGAGAAGGCATGCCTCATACCCGACAAGGCCCAACTATGGCTAGAAATGGGAATTTTGAAGAAGGAAAAAACAAATTAGGATGAGAGGTTCAATTTAGCATTTCTTCATGTATGTCATTTTTAATGCTAAATGCTATAACAACATTACAAGGTAATTGGTTCATGTCTACATATCAATTTAGATTTAAAAACATAATCTTAAAACGTTAATTAAAAAAACTATACTACCTTCATGACCATGGACAAACCACACTACATACAGCCCCTGTATGAGACTATGTGCATTGTTTGTGAATTCCCTGGCCTGTGACCAGTCCTTAGCCTGTATTTTATTCTTCTTTCACTTCATATTATAATAAATGCCTTCAGCAGATGCTTCCAAATTTCCATTCACATCAATATATACAGATATGACACAGTCGTTTTTTTCACATCTCAAGTAATTGTCTATCCTGTATTCAAACATTTTTTGTCTGTCTGATGAAGTCTTACATGTCTGTGGAGACGAAAACGCACTTGTGGATTTTAATAGCGTTTACGTTTGCTGTGATTTGTTTCTCGTACCTGTAATAAAGTGATCTGGTCATCAGCTGGTGGACTGCTTCCGTGATTTTGGATTTATCCTGTATTCATTCTTATCAACTGTTTAACATCTGAATCATATGCAGCTAACCTTTGGATATTTTCAGTTGTTCCTCCAAAAAAGGTAGGCTATTCATAGAGCTAACTACATGCCAATATTCCTTCTCTTACCTGTTAAGGGAATTCTTGAGAGATGTATTTGTAAAGAGCATTTGACCCATCTTACTAGCTACCCATCTTGTCTTCACCACCCAACATAGCGTACAACATGGAGTCCACTCTGCATATGTTTACTCAATATGTGAGACAAAAAAAAAAAGGAAACCTGCTTTAGTTTTCTTGGATTTCTGTAATGCTTGCAGTACGTTTTCTCACCCCCATTTTACTTTCATTGCCTTAAAACCTATAATCTTTAATCTATTTAGCTAGTTTGAGTTATTTCTCTGATTCTACAAAGTATGTACATTGGAATGGAGCCTTTTGTTGTTTAAATCTATGTAACTTGTACTTAAAATTTTCCTTTCACTGCCTTTGTGAAGAGCATGTCTTACTTAGCACCAGTCCATTTAATGTGTGCAGATGCTGTGTTTCATCAAATCAGTTACATATATTGTCCCCCACTATAATCATCTTTGACTGTGATTTGGAATGAGTAGAATTTTTGTAAAGATCCTATATAAACAGATATTTCACCTGGTAACTGATTATAGACTTCCATGTGCTGTACTTTATTCAGTAATTAATACCATCTACAACATAAATGAAGGTCTGGCATATTAAAACACATGACCCAAGACTTGAAACAGTGAATTATGAACTACTCTTAAACTAAGTTCGACTTCAGAGTGAACACTCCAACTTGGCTGAAATGCTACCTAATGCTTCCTGTTCTAGGCAGCTACGAGTCCATTCAGCAGTGGGATTCAGTGGTTAGTTTCGGGGACGTTGCTATTTTCATTTTTCTTAATGACGCGACTGTAAACCTTCCCTGCCTTAACATCATAATGTATGCAGACAGCATTCTTATGACTGACTCTCGCAAAACAGTTTCCAGTCTTCAGTGAAAGCAGGACTCTGGCAGGATAGTTTCCATTGTTCGGTAAAAGCAGGACAGTCTTATAATACTGTATAACTAGACCTACAAGAAGAAACTTTCCACAAATAAAGGAAACTCAGGAGTAATATATTTTTCCATCCTTCAAAAACAACCAAAGTCACCCCCCTGTAACACCAAATGATTTTAATAAATGTAACTGCTTCAGAGGAAATGACTTGAATGCCTTAACTAAACATAAGTCTGTTCCATGGAGTAAAGAGATATAGATCTGACTGGCTCAGATAATCCATGTTTGATTAGTGGCTTTGTGTCTGAGATGTTGGCAAGGGGATATGGGCATGCAATTAGGTACACCTCATGATAAATCCCTAGCATGGACTAGTGGCAGGTAGGGGCATTGTCATATGGTCATTTGCTAAGTTTCCACAAAGGCGGAACAGTGCATCAGCACATCCCTTTGTATATCCAGCCAATGGCATCATGAGTACATACACTGGGAGGGGAAGTTAGGGCATGAAAATGCACTACTTGGCAACACTAGAAAGCAAACTCAGTTCCCAAGATCTCCTCACTGTCCCTGTGCATGGGTCAGAGTTAATCCATGGGTGGAAAGTAGTACCCTGCAGATGCAGGAAATAAAAAAGAAAGTGTCATGGACATCCAAGGGTCAGCAGCAAGGTGCTAAAAAAGATGGTAAAAAAGAAAAATTAAACATTAAAACAGTTCAGCCTACAGGCAACATGAATGCGTTTTGCTCAACTATAGATATTGCATTATCTTGTAACATATTTTTTCTTTATTGTCTTGCACATATGTAAATTTCCAGAATCAGAAGTTTTGTATGTGTGTACATTTCTAAAATGAGGACATCGAATGATTTGCAGGTATAGCATTAACTTATCTGAAGTATTGTGCTTACATTAATTTCTTTCTTACTTACACTTCAAGGTGTTTATCTTTACATATATCTTTCATGTACAGTTTAATTAATATTTTTGTACCTGTGGATGCTATTTTGCACACTATGTATGATATGTTATAGTTTTTCTCCATGCCTATAATGTACATTGTTGATTCATGTTCACTGTTTTCTGATTCATGTTCACTATGTTTTCACTTATGTATATATTATATATTGCTGCCCTTTTGAACATGTCATGACTGAAAAGTGCCAATTGATCAGCCCACCTACCCTTTCAATAAATATAAATAGTCAAACCTCCTACAAACTGGGTGCCATAATCGACCCTCCAGCTGACACAAGCATCCTACAAAAGGGCCTCATAGAAACAGACAACTGGTGCCAGAGTCATGTCCTCAAGCTAAACACAAAACAGTGTATAGTCCTCCCCTTTGTCAAAAACTAAGTGCCCACAAATTACCACATAGGTGGTAACCCATTAAGTATAGAAGAAGTGATAAGGGACCTGGGGACCCAAGCTGATAGTAATCTCACATTCGATAACCACGTGGCCAAAGTGTTTTGAAAAACATTTCATATAGCCCACACAATCATGAAGGTATTCACATCTGCATCAGGGGAGGTCATCGTGCCTCTTAACTCATCCCTCATCAGGCCCATAATTGAGTACAATGCCCTTTGTGGGATGTACCTTATCAGACACCTGCAGCAGCTAGAAAGACCACAAAAGTACCTCACCAGGAGGATCAAAGGGCTCAAACACATGCCATTCGCTGCCCGGTTAAAGAAACTGCAGCTCCACTCAGTGGCATACCGCCTGCCCAGAGGCAATCTGTGTCTGATGTATAAAGCCATGTCCAACCTGGAATCAATGGACATGCTGCACCTCGGAAACTCAGAATCCCATCAAGCTGCATGCTCAAGAGACCTGAACCTCAGGACTGAAATAAATACGACATGCTGGAGTGACTGATTCATAACCCAGAGGCTCCCCCCACTCTTGAGTAAACCCCCACTCCAGGTTAGCCAGAGTCCCTCATTGACTCTCTTCAAGAGGAATCTTGATGAGTGGATGGGAGATTGTAGGTTTACCCTGGGTATCACTTCTATGTCACTGTTAGACAGAGGCACAGTATACCAACCTTGAAAAATGTCATGGCAAACTCCACTTAAAATGTGTGTTGAAAGCCAAACACACTCTGGCTAGGATTATAAATGCCCTAGGGCAGATAGCCTAGTATGAACCTATGAACAGAATCACACACACCAACTAGTACAACTGTGGTCAATGTGGAGTAATGTTTGGCAATGTTCACCCAAGTTGGTGAATACACAGCAATGTCGGACAAGCCTGGTTTAAGTAGGCCATAGCTGAACAAAATGCAACATGCTCATAGTTGCCCAGCTGGCCCTTAACCAGTCTGGTCTGCTCAGTATGAACATTTAAAGCAGTGATGGGACTCCAAACCCATGATACTGTGCACCATAGTGAAAGTACTGAACCACTACACAATGACAGTATTGCAGTGTTCAGCCAGTAAGAGAGAATGTTGCCAAATCTTTGCAAACTATCACATGGAAACCCTGCAGGCACAGCATAATCCCTGTTGAGTTATGATACAAAGGAGTCTGGCAGTAAGAACACAACAATACTTCCAACACACACAGTATAAATGTCAATATAGTCATGTTCACACACAACCAGAAATGTAGTGGACTCCAGATCACAACATATGGAAAGGTCACACTGGGCATGCTCACACACTTTAAATGAGACATATGTCAGGCAACAAACCATGGAAAGGCTGAACTGGGCATGCTCACACACTTGCCATGTCTGAGTATAGCAGTCAGTCACACATATCTGGCAGTTGTATGTGTTAAGCCAGGAACTTCCCACGATCCAGCAATCTGCCCTGTGCACACAGTTAAATGACAACAGACACATATATTAATATACTGGAACCCTGTCATGATCAAACATGTTACACAGATACACAAGTTGATCATAGAAACTGGGAAAGCTACGGCAATAAAGACCTGCAAACAATATCAGCAACAAATAGTGTGCATCCCGAACATAAACATAGGTGCAGAGGTCAATACTATGCTGTCTGCCCTAGGGAATTCATAAGCCTAGGCAGAGTGTATTTGGCGTCCATCTCCCCAGTAGAGTAGCCTACTGTGCCTCTGTAAAGTAGGTTACAGAAGGCACCCTTTAAGGCTAGTTTGCTGTGCCTCTGTCAAGCAGGGACACAGTGGAGATCCCAGGGGTGAAATTGCAATTTCCCATCCATGCGGCTGTATTAAACTGGAAGAGGGTTGGCGAGGGGCTATGTCTAACTTTAATTGGGATTCAATTCCAGAGTGAGGGGAGCCTCTGGGTAATGAATCTGTCCCTGCAACATGTCCTATTTATTTTTGTGCTGAGGTTTAAGTCCCTGGAGTGTGTAGCTCTAAGGGTCTTGGATGTTATGAGGTGGAGCATGTCCATTACTTCTGGGTTTGAAATGGCTGCGTACGTCAGGCATAGATCACCTCTGAGTAGGCATTTAGCAACCAAGCAGAGTTGGAGATCCTTTAGTTGAGCTGCATAGGACATCTGTGTGCAGCCCATGATCCTCTTGGGGAGGTACTGTTGTATTCACTGTAGTTGCCGCAGGTGTTGGGTAAGGTACACCCCAAATGGGGCATTGTAGTCAAACATGGGCCTGATGAGTAACTAGTAGAGAGCCACAATGACCTCCCATGATCTACATGCAAACACTCATGTGATAAGGAGGGCTATATAAAGGTCTTTGCAATGACTCTGTCAAAGTGATTAGCAAAGGAGAGGTTATGATCTATGTGGGTCTGTGGAATATTGCTCTGTTATTTAGTAGCTTCCTCCTTCTGTTGTACAGCTTATATATGGCTGTGGTCAACCAGACAGGTCTCCTGTTTTGGAGGAGTCATGGTTTTATTTGGGATAGCATGATCAATGCATAACTGCAGGTGCTCATACAATGCGTTTGTAAAGGATTCTGCAGATTGGGCTGTATTATCCTCCAGCACGGGGCCTTTGAAGTATTCCACCCCAGTCTTCACAAGTGCAAAGTCTGCTTTTAAGAAATTCTTTACAGTGATTTCCTTGGCTGGGGGTGGGGACGGGATATGGATGTCCAGGGAAAGTTGTTTATGGTCTGATCTTAACAATGATGGTTCTACCTCTGGTATGGAACATAGAGTCCCCATGTTGGTGATGATCAGGTCCAAGATGTATTCCCCCTTGTGGGTATGGTGACTGGTTGTGCCATAGCACATGGATCCACAAATTGTAGTGGCTGTAGAGTGATGTTGTTGAGGGCCTGAGTAGTATCCCCAGTCAATATTTGTGTACCTGAAGTCAAACACTATAATGGTGTGTGTGAAGACCTGCATATCCTACACTGTTCCCAGGAAAGCCAAGTGTGGTTACTGGGTAAGGGGGGGGGGGGTCTGAACTACACACCAAACCAAAAGGCAGTTTTGCACAATGGTAGTTGTATATGTATGGCCTGTCATGCTTAGTGCAGTGGTACCAATCCAGAGGTGTGTGTATCTGTGATGTATATGGATACACCCCCTACTTGTGCTGTGTGTTACAAGTCCTGTGGTCACAAAGCATGCTATAGAACATACCTGGCAGTGCCAGTGTGCATATGTGACCCTGAACTAGGCGTCTGTTAATGTACAGATATTGTTAACCCCCATACTGAGGGATAGTTAAAGATGTACATTCTTCTTTGGAAAGACTGATGATGTCAGCACCCTATAAATACACCAGGAGAAGGAAAAGCACCCAGTAATGTGAATAGCGTGCTGTGCTAATGCGTCTCTCTCAAGTATCATAACATAGTTAGGTAGGGGTTTGAATCCTGCAAATGCTGTCTGTGGGGGGTGTATGTATGCAATCCTCTGTGAAAGGAATGGCCTTTTTGAAGACTATGTATGCAATCCTCTGTAAAAGGAATGGCCTTTTTGAAGACTGGGATAACACACTAAAAGATGTACATTTCTCTTTGGAAAGACTGATGATGTCAGCACCCTATAAATACACCAGGAGAAGGGAAATAATCCAGTAATGCAAATAGCACGCATCCTCTGTGAAAGGAATGGCCTTTTTGAAGACTGGGATAACACAGGCAGGGGGGGGGTGTATGTATGCAATCCTCTGTGAAAGGAATGGCCTTTTTGAAGACTATGTATGCAATCCTCTCTGAAAGGAATGGCCTTTTTGAAGACTGGGATAACACACTAAAAGATGTACATTCCTCTTTGGAAAGACTGATGATGTCAGCACCCTATAAATATACACCAGGAGAAGGGAAATCATCCAGTAATGCAAATAGCGTGCATCCTCTGTGAAAGGAGTGGCCTTTTTGAAGACTGGGATAACACACTAAAAGGTGTACATTCCTCTTTGGAAAGACTGATGATGTCAGCACCCTATAAATACACCAGGAGAAGGGAAATTATCCAGTAATGCAAATAGTGTGCTGCACAAATGCATCTCTCTCAAGTATCATAGCATAGTTAGGTAGGGGTTTGAATCCTGCAAATGCTGTGTGTGGGTGGGGCAGGGGGGTGTGTATGTATGCAATTCTCTGTGAAAGGAATGGCCTTTTTGAAGACTGGGATAACACACTAAAAGATGTGCATTCCTCTTTGGAAAGACTGATGATGTCAGCACCCTATAAATACACCAGGAGAAGGGAGATCATCCAGTAATGCGAATAGCGTGCTGCGCTAATGCATCTCTCTCAAGTATCATAACATAGCTAGGTAGGGGGTTGAATCCTACAAATGCCATGTGTGCGTTTGTCAATATTTTGTGTGTTTTGCTTTTATTATTGTATGACATATTATAACAGTAATTTCAATGCACACATCAGGTATGTGTGTGCCACATACAGATATGTAAATGTCACCTTTAATAGTTCCTATGTGTGAAGGCTGCCCCATATGAATACAGTTGTTACCGTTGCCAGCATGTGCCGCAGCTTACCAGACCTTAGGCCATACATGTATGTTGGTGACAATGTAGGCTACTGCAGTGATCTGTGTCCTAGGCCAACTATGTGACACACACCCATGAAAGCTTTCATAGATTAATGTGGGTGAGGGTTCATTTCTGGAGTATATGTCAGACATGTAAAAACACAGCAAAGTCTGTGATTGATGGGCACCCAGTGTAGGTGTATGGCAACTGTTGCTGATATGCATACAGACACCTTCTTGCTTAGGTGATACACCGAGGGACAGCAGAATACCTTTGGAAATGTGAATATCACAGGAAAGACAAGATAACACTTGTCCACATGTACACAACATTACCCGTTCTACATGATGGGTGCTACCACCTACATGGTACTGTTGGAATACTATGTTAACTACATGCCGATGCCAATGCCACAGTTGTGTTACAGCAATACAGCATGGCTTGGAAAGCAGGTATCTTGTCCATATGGTACCCTTGTGGTGGTTAGGTGTGTCATGTGTAGAATGCATTGTAGGCCACTGTATGTATTTGCAGCCATGGATGGACATATCCGTAGTGTGTTGGCATGTACGTGAGACTGCTATATGCCAAAGAGTATTGTTCCCAGGGATGTGTGTGACTCAGTAAAAATATAGTGTAGTACTGCAGGGATATCACTGACTCCATGTCATGACCACTGAATGTCAGGCTATGTAAGCTGTGTATACTACCAGAATGCAGACCATTGGCATTTGGAAACCGTATCACCCACAGCATACTGTCAAACCATGTCAAGTTCCATGCTAACCATGTTCACAAATGTACACCTGCAACTCAGTGCTGCAAACATCACACATGTACTGCCCACACCCCAACACATGCAGGCACAGGTACACACAACAGCCATGTGGCACATGTGCAGACAGTACACTTTGGGAATTAACACTGGTGTATACAAAACTGCAATTACAAACATAGGTAATGCATCATGCATGCTCGAATATACCCACAACAGTATCATTACACTGTACTGTTAACAACATGATAATATTACTACAGTGCTATGTTGTCACCCTGTGCATCAGCACCATGCTACACTGTTCCTGCATCAATGTTACAGATGGCAGGAGGTGGCAGAGGTTCATCATATGCACAGGGTGTGTACTTGGTTTGCCAGAGTCTGCCATTGACACATCCAATTGACATGTATGTGTGTGTTAGTGAGGGACAACAGTACAACATGGGGCAATGTTGCTGCAATGTGTGTGTGTGTATATGTGTTAGCCCTAGGTATTAGCATTATGTGTGTGTGTATGCATGCACACAGTTCCACCACGTGGCTGCCATATAAGGGTGTACCTGCCAGCTCATACAGATCACTGTCTCTGGCCACGGACATGGTACCTGTGCCTGGCAGGGGTGCTACGGACAGTATCAGGTACTAAGCCAGACTGGGTACTGTCATCAGAAGCAGTGGGTTGTTGACTGGACACATGTCCCTGCTGGGACTGTCCAGAGCCACGTGCACGTGGTCTTCTCGGACGGTCTAATGACAGCACAGACCCAGCATTGCTGGTGCTGGTACTGGCACTATGTGAGCAGCTGCGGGTTTGTTGTCATCCGTGACGACTGCCAGCTGATAATGTTGCTGGCATATGTCCATGTTGACGCCTCAACCATCCTGCACTGTCCTGGCTCCTGGACATGTAATTGTGGAAGAGATCTAATGTGTCCCCCCAACGTCTATCAATGACCTCGCTGATGTTACGGATGGCAGACGCAACGTCACGCACAGTGTCATTCATAGCAGTGCAATGTGCTCTAAGCTCCCTCAGACCCTGTCTGGTGTACCGTTCCATACATGCCTGTGCCTGTATTACAGCCCAGAACATAGCTGAGGTTGAAAGACCTCTGTGGGAACGTCTGACAGGGGCAGTACGACCACGGATGCTCCCACGAGAACCCCTGGACATCTGCCTGTGTGGTACCATGTCAGGAATCTGGCCATGGCTGCTGTGAGGGGATGCATGTGCCAATGATACCACACTACCCTGGACAATGCCCACTGTATGCTGTCCCTCAGCTAAGGACATTGGTGACAATGGATGTATAGGCAGGATGACTGTGCGCATTGATGGGGTTGACTGCTGTGTAGTGTCAATTGGCTGACCAACGACAGACCCTGTCACACCTCCCTGTGCCATTACACATGTATCATCATAATCACTATCTCCAGCAGTGGCTTCAGGTTCCCTGCTGCACTCCACCACAACAACATCAGAACCTGTGAGAGGAAGATAGGAAACACAGTTTACAAATGTGTACACAATATTACCACACAGGCGCACAGGCACACAGGCACACATGCACACATGAACACATGCACACATGTGCAAAGGCACACATGCACACATGCGCACAGGCACACATGCACACATGCGCACAGGCACACATGCTCACAGGCACACAGGCACAAATGCGCACAGGCACACGTGCACAGGCACACATGCACACATGCACACATGCGCACAGGCACACATGCACACATGCACACAGGCACACATGCACACAGGCACACATGCACACATGCACACAGGCACACATGCACAGCATACTCCTCAGTACAGCAGATACAAACACAGACACACCTGCAATCCAACACATACACAATACTGTTTTAGGGTGGGTGACAGTATCACAAGGAAAAACATCACTGCACATGTGTCAGCATGCAGCTTATGTGTTGCACAGGACCATGCAGTGCAAGTGTGGACAGCCCTTGTTAATAACAGCATACATGTACTTGATGCTTGTGTGTAGTTGTTCAATGATTGTCTCCACCCTGGGACACAATGTGTACAAGGACATAACAATGTTGTGCAAGTGTTACAAGCTGTGGCTGCATATATTTGTGCACACACACACACACACACACACACACACACACACACACACACACACACACACACACACACACACACACACACACAAAACACATGACTGCTATGTTTACTTTTGAGGTCGGCGGAACTGGATGTGGTGTAGTAACATGAGCCATGATCAACATGCTTCTTGTGGTCAGTCAACAATAATAATGTGTGCCAGACAGGCAGCTAGCATGCTGTACCTGACGTGCAGTAACATGATTAAATCCACAATTACACAGCCACTTGTTACATGGGTTTGTAAGGTGGCCAATAGTGAGCATTGCCTAACATGAATGTATTATTTGTTCAAGACTGTTGCACAAAGACATGATAGGCCTCTACCCCTCAGGTATATTATGTGTGCTGCGTAGATGATAAGTGGGATACTGAAGGGTGGCCATACAGCAGGTGTCATAATTGGACATGTGTAGCAGGCTAAGGTGTAGTGTCTATGCCAAACATGTGTGTGTTGTGTACATGTGTATCAGGTATGCCTATACAATGTCCAGTACTGTGTTGCCACACATGTTTGTCATGCTCTGTGTATTGCATGTGAGTGGGGCAGCTATTGAGAATAATGGGATATGCATAGTCTCACTGCAAACATGCACAGCATGCATTATGCGTAGGTGTGTTACATGTGCACAGACTACACCTCCATGTGACATGCACATGTCATTAGCAATAGTATTGTTATTACACACTCACCAGCATGGATTGGCTGCCTTGCTGTCACTCCAGAGGGACCTGCAAAAATATGACAGTGATTGCCAGTGGCCACAACTGTGCCATTGATACTGTGAGTATGATAAAGTACAGTAGTACAACAGGTGGCTTTCACAGGTGTACAGATTATGCTCAGAATATCAATCTTGCAGAAGAATAGGCAGGTTAACAGCTACTCAAACAGTACACATCTCACACACGCATAAACTACCAGTACAGAGATCAGTCAACTACAGATATGGCATGTTACCTGCACGCTCCATTTCAACATGCTGGGTGGCTCCGGCCTCCATGATGACACATGTTTGTGGATGTTGCTGTTGTTGGCCTGAAGCCACAACACTTAGGAGGTGCTCCTCCACACTGGTGAGGGGGGGGTGGATAGGTACCCCACCACCTGTGGCAAGCTGTTGTCTGTGGATATCAGACGCATGCTGCCGGACATGTCTAATTAAATCACTGCAGTGATGGCGTACCTGCTCATATGTCCAGTTATGCATGCCTATGTCATTTACCTGACGGACAAGATCTTGCCACAGTGCAGCCCTCTCATGCTGGTTCTGGCTGGTCCTGGAAAACAGCACACAGTAATTCTGCACCAGGCTCTGGTGGATCTCCTGATCCTCTGCTGCTGTGTATGGTGGGTTTCGCTGATGCACCATCACCCTGGAAGGAAAAGGAAAATATGTGAGCAAGTCATGTGGCACACTTAATATTCTAATGTACTGATATCACTTAACTGCTATATATAGCATCTGTCTATCAAGGGATAAACATCTTCGATACCACATATCAGTGCTCAGCCCACAACTGTCTGAAAGTGCCTGCCACACTCCATACAACAAACTAGTATACACAAGCACTCGGCACACTGTGTGGGATACAATGCACAACGCACACTGTGTGGGATACAATGCACAACCTCACACTGGGGGTATGTATCATGCTAATGGATAAAGAATATTATCATCCCATGCAATGAATGCAATGTGCATTTACAGTTTCAATGGTAATCCACCCTAGTCTTTGATGCCATACCCCTACCGGACATATGTGCACAGTTGTTACTATAGCCAGCATACTGCTGTCACAGAGTATACATGCTGCCAGGTACACACACATACCCTGTAACACACATGTGATTGCAGCTATGGTACAGGCATCATTACACACACATTACACATACATACAACACACAAATGTATGACAACACAGATGAGCATTAACTGTGTACCTTATAGTACTGTGTGCCCCTACTTACAGATACCTATGCATGAGGTATGTAATCTGTGCAGACTACAGGAAACACACCAGACAGTGTTACCAGGGAATGAGAACATACACCATACTGTAGTGTTTAGGCCTACAACATCAGGTAGTACAACAGTTCATATGTGAGCTGGATTCAACAGCAGTACCACTTACTGAGCATACATGTATTGCTTCTGCCTATGATGGGACACCGCAGTCATACACAGGGAAGTACTGCACAACATATGCCAATCTACTATGTTTGCATCCCGATAACTGACACATCTTTCTCTGGCCTTTCACCAAGGACACCAACTACCATGACAGACACAAACTCACACTAAGCTATCACACCTTTACAGATCTTGCACACAATCAGTGTCACACTCATTCAACATCACATAGCTTGTATTGCACTGTGTACATGTGTGTGTGCATTGTGTCATAGGTAGGTACTATGCTATTGGCCCTGGGCCTAGGGCAGCCTAGCCATATGCTACCCTGCCCTTTGGGACACATGTAATGTGATTTTACTTGCTCCTGTGAAACAGTTACACAGAGGTGACTCACAGGGCATATTACCTATCTCCATAACATTCATAAGGGGTATGTCTGACATCTACTAATAAGGAGCCTTGTTTGTTAATGCTGGGTGGTTTAGTCCAGGGTATGGCATATTTGTGTATAGAAACCTGTACCTCCAGCATGTGCTGTTTAGTGCGGTGACAAGGATTAGGGCCCTAGGTCATGTAGGCTGGACGGATTGTGAGGTGTTGCCATGGTGGTTGGCCAACTGGTATGGGTGTGACATAACTGTGTATGTCCAGCAGTGGAAACCTCTGTGTAGGAAGTATGCAAGGCACTCTAGCTGTGGTTTTGAGAGTCAGTCTGCATAGGGAATGTGTTTGAGGGCATTATCAGTCTTTGTTAGGTATGTCTGTAGCCTTTCCACTTGCTGTAGTTCTCATGGGAGGTACATACTGCATAGGACATTGTGAGGTGCAGAGGGGTACACTGACTTACATTCCCCTAGCTGACACACCTTTTGTGATGACACGTACCATGTACAGGGATTACAAGACTAGTGTGCCACTGTAGATATCAAAGGAGAGGCTATTGTACACCTGTGTCCCATGTTCCCTTCTGACACCTCCAGTGGTAGGCAGCCAACCACCTATGTGGTAGTTAGTGGGTAACATGTTTTGGAATAGGGTATGGTACTGCAGTATCAACACTGGTGTTCAGGCCATGCCTTGGTCACCAGGCACCTGTTGCAGTACATCTGCCCCCATGTCCCCCTCTCTCACTCTCTCTTTATATATATCTATATATATATATGGGTTCACTTCAATTCACTGAACTTTCAATTCACTGACTTTCATTTCACTGACACCATTTCACTGAAATTCATTTCACTGAAACTTCATTTCACTGAAAGTTCATTTCACTGACAAGTATTATTACAAAGTAAATGGAATATGCCCCCTTCCCCACTGTAGTGCGACCCTGGAGTTAGAATATATAGTTAGGGGGTGGGCAGAGCCCCCACATTGGGTGGGGCGCAGCCCCCCACTTCATGTCATATGATATTCTTACGTTTTGATATAATATTGCTCAGTAAAAGAAAAGTAAGTGGGGGCTAGCCCCCACACCCCAATGTGGGGTTTGCCCCCCACCCCAACCATATATTCTAACCCCCGGGTCGCACTACAGTGGGGAAGGGGGAATATTCCATTTTATTGCTAATAATAGTTGTCAGTGAAATGAACTTTCAGTGAAATGAAGTTTCAGTGAAATGAATTTCAGTGAAATGGTGTCAGTGAAATGAAAGTCAGTGAATTGAAAGTTGAGTGAATTGAAGTGAACCCATATATATATATATATATATATATATATATATATATATATATATATATATATATATATATTTGGGTCTCCTTCTAATGACCGAAACGCCGATTCGCCAACAGTGAAATCACCGACACGAACGACCGACAACAGTTGACCGACACGCGAATCCCGACAGACGGAAGACCGACAAGGGAATGTGTAAGCGACCTGGTAAGTATGCGATAGTGAGGGATTTAGGAGTAGGGCGGACAGGTAAGTGTGCAATACTCAGTGATGTAGGGTTAGGTGTGTGATAGGTGAGTGTGCGGTAGTGTCGGAGCTTGGGGTTCGGGTGTGTAAGTGAGTTAGGGTTAGGTGCAGGTAGGGAGAGTGCGGCAGTGTCGGAGCTTGGGGTTGGGGTGTGTAAGTGAGTTAGGTTAGGGTGCAGGTAGGGAGAGTGTGCGGTAGTGTCGGAGCTTGGGGTCTGGGTGTGTAAGTGAGTTAGGGTTAGGTGCAGGTAGGGAGAGTGCGGTAGTGTCGGACCTTAGGGTTAGGGTTTGGGTTAGGGCTAGTGGATATGTGTTGTAGTGTACTGTGTTGTTTACGTGTAGTGTGTCGGTGTTATGGTGTTCGGTGTTTCGCGTTGTCGGGTTTGTGTGTTGTCGGTTTTCTGGCGTCGGTGATTTCACTGTCGGCGAATCGGCGTTTCGGTCATTAGAAGTAGACCCATATATATACACATATACATGTACATTTACATATAAATATATATATCAATATATACATATCTATCTATCTATATATATATATATATATATATATATATATATATATATATATATATATATATATATACACACACACACACACCACTATACATAACCATATATATATATATATATATATATATATATATAGAGAGAGAGAGAGAGACATTCATATCTATCTGTATATATGTATGTATCTATTATATTATGTATATACATATTCTATCTATATATATATCTCTGTCTATCTGTACATACCTCTCTATCTATGTATATGTATACATATATATATATATATATATATGTATATATATATATATATATATATATATATATATATATATATATATATATCAATATATAGATATCTGTATATATCTATCTATATATATATATATATATATATATATATATATATATATATATGTATAGATATATATTCACACACTTCTAAACATCCATTGCTGTACATATACATGCACATGTAGGCACAGACTGCCCACCTTTCATGGTGGGAATATCACTTCTGAAACAGTTGTGAGACATACCATTCTGTAATGATATTGCACAGTGTTGTGCATAATTCATTATGCTGTCCTCAGGCAGTATAGCTGTAGCAGGCCTCACTGGCTCAGTCCCACAGAAGTTCACCACCACATGACATATACCTGCACTGCATGCTGTTTTCAGTGCCACACACTACAACCTACATTGATATGTGCACATAGCAATCTTCAACTACATATGTATGTCCAGCCTTCACTAACAGTTGCAGTATGTCCCTTGCCCTATGCACATCTGCATATACATGTAGATACAGACTGCTAACACATATGGAGGGTTCACAGTATGTAGATTATTAGATTATGTAGTTTACATTACCTTTGTCTCTGACAGCTTTTTTCTGCTGGCTTGTTGGCTGGCTGGCTTGCTGGCTGGCTTGCTGGCTGGCTTGCTGGCTGGCTGGCTTGCTGGCTGGCTTGCTGGCTGGCTGAATTTTATTTATTTTTTTTTTGTCTCTGTCTCTATCTCTCTCTCTCTCTCTCTCCCTCCAGTTGCTGCAATGCTATTATTGCATGTGTGGGCTGGCAGTACAGGCTGCTTTTGTAGGTATCTGCACATGTGCATGTGATGGCCTCTGCACCAATTGATGGCTGGCATTTAGTAATTGCATGCAGCCTGCTGTGTGGTAATTGCAGTTCTCACTGTGATTTCAGGACACTGCTATAAAATGATAGGTTAGGTAGGCATAGGCCTTTCAGATTTGCAAGGTGGGGACCATGCTGGTTTGCTGTGGACACTTGTTGTGTGAGTCAGAAGGTTGGTATATCTCTCATATCTAATGCTGTGTTGTAGCCACTGAAATGCATGTTGTACTGAAACCTGACTGTTGCTTCTTCCAGTTCACTCTTCTCAGTGTGTATGTTAACTCACACCTGCTAATGCTAACACTGCTTACATGGGAGTATGTACTTACCTGTGGGATTTGAGGATTAACTGGCATACAGCAGTAGTTCTTGCAATGTGTTGCTATGGCTTTTCTATTTTCCCTTTACATTCACTCCTTGAATGCCTGATATTTGTCTTTACTGGAATGTGTTGCTATGGCTTTCCTATTTTCCATTTCCATGTTATGCATGATATATTTCTTTCAGCACTAAGTTCTTATATGTTTGTTGTGGCTTGGTGGCACTTCATGCAGTCTGGTGAACCCAAGGTCTGGGGTTTGACACTTACAGGGGTATTTTATTTTGCTGCTGAGCAGTACTAGGGCCTTGTCATACAGAGTGAATAAGGCACATTTAAACAGTTGTAAGCAGCAAGCAGGAAGTCAGTGGGGACACCAGCTAGGGATGTGCAGGCTGGGTGTAGGGAAGGTCCATAGCTGCACATTTCTTTAACTGCAATAGCTGTACATATGTTCGACATTTGCTGTGACATTTGAAACCTTCCACCCCTGAGAGAGGGGTGAGGACAACTAAGTATATTGTCCTAACAATTATGAATATCAGGCACATGCAGTGCTTGTGAACTGCTATACTGTCATTAGTATGTTAGATGGCTACATCCTTTGATATTTCTGTGTTGTACTCCTACATAAGGGCATGCTTGTGGAAGTAATTCTACAGCTATTCACAGAGTATGTAACAGCAGACAGGCTGATATGCCTGTGTGTTTCTGACACTTGCAGGCCTCAGATACTCTCAGGTATATATCTGACCAGCCTCAGGGAAAGGTACATATCAGTGGGATACACCCGTGATATATTTCAGATATTCTGCAGTTGTGACTGTGGGGTATTTTGAGCATATGTATTACTACACCATTTCTGACATGCAAGTAGTGTCTACTTTAACTTATTGACAGTTACCATTATGTGGGATTCCCCACCTTTCTGCCTACTGTTAGTACATTTCACAGGGAGTCAGTGGGGCACAGGTAATAGTTGTTTGCAAATCAGGGACATCCCTGTAAATCAGTCACAGTTGGGAGGTCTGGCCTCTTACCTATTCAAATATGGCGGTGTTTATCCTGCTCTGATACTGTGTGGGGTTTGTAATGTGCTACTGTAACATTATTACCTACTAGCATGGCTGTTTCTCTTCTCACACTAATGTAATGCAATTCCACAAGAATTGCCAGTAAAGATACACAGAACAAGCTTTGTGTAATGGCCTTCCTATTTTCCCTTTACATTCACTCCTTGTATTGCATGATATATTTCTTTCAGCACCAAGTTCTTGTATATCTGCTGTGGCTCAGTGGTAATTCATGCAGACTAGTGTTTCCGGGGTTCGAGACTGACAGGGGTATTTTATTTTGCTGATGAGCAGACTACAGGCCTTGTCATACAAAGTGACTAAGGCACTTTTAAGCAGTTGTAAGCAGGTTTGCGCGAGTATGAGTGATGCTTAGCTACGCTTATCTATGCTTAGCTAAGCGCACACAAGCGCACACAAGTGCACACCCGCTGACTACTGCTTAAAAGTGCTTACTCCTGCTAACACCCGCGCTATTTTCTTTTAAAGAAAAGAAAATGGGGAAATAGGAAAATGGTGAAAAAGGGGGCACAAAGAGGGTAGGGCAGTAGGAAAACAAGCTCGGAATGTGCAGGAAGGATGTAGGGAAGGTCCATAGCTGCCCATTTCTTTATCAGCAACAGCTGTGCATATGTCTGAAATTTGGTGTGAAATTTGAAACCTTCCACCCCTGAGACAGGGGTGAGGACAACAAAATATGTTGTACTGCCAATTAGAATTATCAGTTTACATGTCCAGTGGACATGTGTGCGAACTGGGCAGCTATGTATGGGGCGTAATTTTTTTGTGAGAACAGAGTGCCATTTTTTTATTTTTTTTTCAGGTGAGAGTGGAATGTGAGGTACAGGAAGTAGGTATATTTGGGGAGGTAGGTTGGGGAGGTTAACAGACAAGACAAACAAGACGCATACAGGGGCAGAGTATGACACATGTGGGGGGTAAATAAATGACGGGGACGGATGTTTGGATATTGCGAGCCCATGAGCCTACAGATAGCAACAGTGGAACTGAGATCCCCACCCATGGGCAGTTACCACTGCGCCTTCACAGCCCAGGCCGGGGCTGTGCTGTGGGCTGGATAGGATGGGCAGGCACACCCATGAGTTGCACCACTCTCGCCTCGAGCTGGCGTAGGGGATCAGTCACAGAACGCCTGATCGCACTATGCACCACAGACCGGACCGTATGGAGGGTGAGTGGGGGCTCTCCTCCGGCCATGCTTGCAGAGGGGGGATGAGCCATATCCCCTGCAGCGCTTCCACCCGAAGGTGGCACAGGGCCACCGGAGGCGGAGGTCCCGGCCTGGGCACTGGTGCCAGGTGCACTCGCCAGCTGAGGAGGGAGAGGTGGGTCCGCTGGAACCCGCCTTCCCTGTTGTCCTATGTTTAGCAGTATTTTATGACATTTTGGGTTGGTAACAAACAACACCATTCAAAATTAGTTGTAACAACATGCATCAGTATTCCCGTTAACCAAACACCCATGAATTCCGAACATTGTGCAGCAAGCATAACACATGCATATTTCGAACAACAGTGCACATTCCAACAGCATGCAGGGTTGATTGGTGGCAACAGGCCATCAGGTTTGGATATATGAACAGGGCACATGCGTCAACATACATGCAGATATGCATGAACCAACAGGACAAATGTCCATGGTAATTAATTGTGAGTACACATACCCAGTTTGGTGTTGAATGGCATAATTTGTGAAAATAGGGTAGGGTGGAGAAATATTACATTAACAACTTACACTACCTATACATATACTGTACATTCCTAGTATATGCAGATATATATCCCCTACATGTATTAGTACAGTTTCCTGTATGTAACCTTAGGAATGTTGGTGATGGGGATGTTATTGCTATATTAATATACATTCCATTTTTATTCATATATGTTCATATCTGGCAGTGTTCAGCTACAGCATCCTGCTACATTTGATTTATATGGGTCTAGACAACTGTGGATGTTCAGCATTTCATACAACCATACTATCTCCATAATGCAAGGGTACTGCAACATAATATTATGTAGTGACTGCAGTATACCTTTATTCCAGACTTATTACAGCTTTCTTGGTAGCTTCAAACTGTCTTTCTCACACTCTCTCACTTATTTTATATTTACATTTCAGAATGGTACTTAATTCTAGGCTTTATTAACATTTATTACTGGGTTACAACAATCCTTTCCAGCTGACTCACTTATTTCATATGGCAGAATTTACAAGGATGTATTCGACACTTGTCTACCCTTTGTTGATTGATTACCACTCATTTTCAGGCTGAAGCAGTTATCTGATATTACAATACAGGTGGAAACTCTATTTGAGACTTGTTTAATCTTTATTACTGGATTGCAATACACTCTTTTCCAGGCTGCATCACTTATCTAATCTTACAATACTAGCAGAATCTTTATTCCAGGCTTATTTCACCTTTATTACTGGGTTACAACAATGAACTATTTTACAATCTGTCTCACTTATATTCTATAACAATACCAGCTAAATAATTACTAACCTGCCTGGTGGCACAACCTCAGCAGCCTATAAGCATAGGATTGCTGATTCGCGGAACGGACACCTGCAGCTGTAATATAAACAAAGGAATATTGGAACATACCTCTCCATACTGTAGGCTAGGATAGCATTTCTTACATACATAATTACATGGATACTTACTCAGTAGTGGGGCATTGGGCATTTGGCGGGCCTCCTGGATCCAACGGTTCAGTTGGTCCTCCTTACGTCGCTTCAGGTCCGCATGGTGGTGACGGACCTGTTCACCAGTCCTTGGAATGCCTGTGGCACTGGTGAGATCATGTGCCAACCGGTTCCATGCCTCTGCCTTGTACGCATCCAGTTGAACCTGGCCCTGCATGAGTTGTGCTTCATGATCATGGACTAGCAGCCAAACCATATATTTTGACTCCTCAACACCCCACCTTTGTGCTCTAAAGCGATTTCCCTCTCCTGCACCTGCCATCCTGACTGCAAATGGGTTCCACAATTAGTTATGGTGTGTATTCCCACCTATGGGGCTTATATATGACGGTTTTCCCACACTTATCTCTGATTGGCCATTTTGGATATTTATCAGCTTAAAGCAAACCTGCTTTGTCATGGTTCTATTTTCATTCATTCCTATATATATGCTAATACTGTATTTCTCAATACAACTGTCATGGCTTAGTGGTTCAGTACATTGACTATGGTGCATAGTATCCTGGGTTCGACCCTTGGCATTGCTTTTTTTTTACTACTGTCTAGACAGGCTAGGAGGTGTG
Source organism: Protopterus annectens (assembly GCF_019279795.1). Classification (NCBI taxonomy): domain Eukaryota; kingdom Metazoa; phylum Chordata; order Ceratodontiformes; family Protopteridae; genus Protopterus; species Protopterus annectens. The sequence goes on from NC_056739.1 coordinate 1,076,991,630, forward strand.
TCTGTGTAAAGGCGGCTTTGATACAGCTTGCCCAGTGTTGCCCGCTGGTAAGCTGGTTGGCGCTCTGCACAGCTCTGCGCAAACGGCTTACGCTGGGTAATGCGTTATTTAGCTATGAGCACTCATATTACGCTGGGTGAAGCACTGCTGAGCTACTGGCACTCATATTAAGCTTGTTAAAGTGCTGCTCACCTATTGGCACTCAAATGCAGCTTGTTAAAGCGTTGCTCAGCTATGGGCACTCAAATGCAGCTTGTTAAAGTGCTGCTCACCTATGGGCACTCAAATGCAGCTTGTTAAAGCGCTGTTCAGCTATGGGCAATTATAATCCTTTTTTATAAATTATTCTGTCGGATTTCTTCACAAATACATGGCCCATTTCATTACATTTTACTTATAGTTACATATTTATATATATATGTCAGGGGATTGTTTCATACTTATTTAAATAAAAATGGTGACTAATGTTGTGGGGGCTCAAACCGTGACTACCTCCTCTTTGGCCAATGTCTCTACCGCTACGCTATTGCTATTTGGCTTAATTTGCATATGTAGATCTTATATGCTTTTCAATGTCATATCTGCTAACTGTGGCTGAGCGAAGAGCATACCCACGCAAATGAGCGCAATTGCAGGCAAACATTTTTGAAATTATAAAAAAAAACGAAACTGCTATTTTTACGTTTTACACATTTTTCAGTAGGGTTTTGTCTCTGGGGATGTGTGGTGTTGTGTTCCTTGACATTTCTAAGGACTCGCTCGTGGGTGTTTACTTTCGGGCCTCTGACTCTTCTGGGGGCGTGTCCCTTTGCAGTACTCGGCATTCGGACACGCCCCCTACTTACCTACACGGACCGACCTAGCCTAGGGTATGATTCAGCATGCCCTCATGAATATGCATGGCATACTGACATCATACTGTTCAACTGCAGCTTCCGAGTAAGACATATTAAGTCTTACACGGAGGTTTCGGGAATCCAGCCCTAGGTGTACTCTTAAAACAATTACCTAAAGAAATAAACGTGACTACTTGATTTTTAATATTCTGATACATGGTAAAAATTAGATGCTTTGGAGGCATAGCAGTTTTGATGTGAAAAGTATGGGAAGTGTTTTACCTAAACAGAAAGTGTAACTGCAGTGTCATGAATATTCACATGCACTTATCTAACCTCTGAACTACACATGGTATGTTGAACAGCATGTGGTCATACACAAGTGATTGAGAGTCCTAGTCAGTAGTCATTCAAAGTAATGACTGCAGAAAATTGAGATAATGGTATGTAAGTGCATGAGTAAATGCAGAAATAAGCTTCTCACCAAATGGAAATGTATGCTGCAACAACCTGCAGTGACCATTCATAATAATGACTGCAAAGCACTGAAGCAGTGGTACGCAGGTATGAACGTAAATAAATAAATACAGAAGCAAACATCTCCCCAGCTGGGATAAATAAAGAAATAAGCACTTTGTCAGCTGGAAATGTATACAACAATAACTGCAGTAATTCAAGACAGTCATAGGTGACTGACATCCCACTCACCAGGCTGAACAAGGAGAAGGTTACTGACAGCTGCCTGTTGGGTGCCAGGATCTGCCACATAACCCATGAACTCAGGTCACTCCACAACAAGTACAAATATGACTCTGTCATTGTCCATGTTGGTATGAATGACCTGAGACGTACCTCCCTGGACTACATGAAGAGACATGGAAAAGCTCTCTGATCTTGTAGTCCAGGCAGGTATGACCCTAGCCCCTGAGTAGCATTCTGCCATCGCCCAGAATGATAGCGCAGTACAAGGACAAAATGACTGACTTCAACAATTGGCTAAGCTTCTGGTGTCATGCTAATGGGATTCAGTATCTGCCTGCTTGAGATGACATGGTCGACAGACCACGATGCTTTGCCACAGATGGCCTGCACCTGTCGCCCCTGGGATTCCGGATACTGGCTAAGGCACTTGCTGCCCCTATAGTGCCTTTTTTAGGCAAGGTTCAAATAACAAATTCACCACCATAACAGGAATAGGCAAGCAAAAACTGAGGGTAATGCTACTCAATGCTAGAAGTCTAAATCTCAAAATGCACTTACTCGAGGCACTGCTTAAAATGGAGAACATCGATATCTGTGCAGTGACTGAGACCTGGTTCAAGGCTCCAGAGAGCACCCCTGCACTACCAGGTTATAACTCATACCACGCTTTTCGGCCATGTAACCTGGACTGAAACATCAAAGGCGGAGGTGTGTCCATATTCATTAAGGATATCCACACCTCCAGGCTAGTTGCTCAGCACAATGCATCTGAGGTTATCCAAGTGCAATCCAAATTGTAGCTTGCTACAGATCCCCCACCATGCCCCAGGATTCCCACTCCTCTTTTATTGATGTACTGAAAAATATTAGGGTTCAACCAAACACCCTAATAATGGGCGACTTCAACTACCCCACCATTAACTACTCGTGTACCATCTCCTTAGCGCAACGCTTTTTGAAATTCATAAACACCAATGCCCTGGATCAACGTATCCACACCCCCACCAGGGGCAACAATATCCTAGACCTAGTCATTACCAACATGAGTGACCGGTGTTCCACACCTGAAGTCAACTCCTCGTTGGTCCGATCCTACCATAAGCTAATCACCCTTGATATCCACATCCCGTCCCCACCCCCCCATTAAGGAGACCACAGTAAAAAATTTCTCCAAAGCCAACTTCATGCTTTTTAAGACACCCATGCAGATGGGCAATACAGTTACAACTGCTGAATCCTACACAAATGCACTCTATAAGCACTTACATGAGTGCATGGATCATGCTATCCCAAACAGAACCAAGATGCTATCCTCCAAAAAAAGGAAGCCAATCTGGTGGTCTCCTGCCATAAACAAACTGTACAACAGAAGGAAGAAACTGTTGCAAAAGAGAGTAAAAACCCATGAGTGGAGGAGCTCCCTGGTCAGCCTCAGTAAGAAGCTGAGATCCCTTATAAGATCCTCCAAAGCTAGCTACAAAAACAAAATTGCCACTAATTCCAAGGACAACCACAAAGCATTCTATAGCTATGTCAAGAATCTCAATGGCAACACCCAGATCTGCTCTGAGTTACAGCACAAAGGCACAGAAATTACAGAACCAACTGATATTTCCAACATCCTGGCAGATAGGTTCAGTGCTAACTTTACCCCCCTCTCACCCCCTAAAGGGCCAATATCTATACAGGAAGAATGCAGAGTCCCTGTAATCACAACTATGCAGGTAAAAGCTGCACTCTCTAAAGCCAAAGACACAGCATCCATGGGACCGGCAACATCCCAGGCTGCGTTTTACACAAACTTCAGAACGAACTGGCTCCCCACTTAAGCACCATGTTCAATAATAGCCTCGCATCAGGCTTTGTGCCCATTGAATGGTGCACAGCAACAGTTATCCTACTCCACAAAGGGGGAGCCACCACTGATCCCGGGAACTATCGCCCTATTAGCCTGATGAGCCTGGTCTGCAAGGCCATGGAACGTATCGTCATGGAACTCATAAACAAAGTCATTGGTAACCTCCAAACTCTGGATCCCACCCAGTTCGGGTTTGTGAAAGGCAGATCATGCCTCCTGAACCTGATCGACTTCTTTGAGGCAGTCACCAAAGCCGTAGATGAGGGTAAGATGGTTCACACAGCCTATCTTGACCTCACCAAGGCTTTCGACACCATCCCCCATTCTAGAATTATAGCTAAACTCACTAAACTAGGTATAAATCCCTACGTCACAAGATGGGTTGCCAACTAGCTCACTGACAGAACCCACACTGTAAAAGTTGCAGACTCCAAATCTGACCTCAAAGCAGTGACAAGTGGAGTACCACAGGGTTCCGTCCTGAGACCTCTCCTGTTTGGTATCTACTTCTCTGAAGTACAGGCTAACACAGAAAGCCTCTGGCTAACAAAGTTCGCAGATGACTGCAAACTAGCAGCCATAGTCAAGTCCCCAAAAGATGTGGACATCCTACAGAAGGGCCTCGCTGAGACAGATGCCTGGTGTCAGAACCATGGCCTCAAGCTCAATGCCAAAAAGTGCAGTGTCATCCCCTTTGGTAAAAACTCTGTACCCATGAACTACCACATAGGCAGCAATCTACTTAACACAGAATGTGTGATAAGAGACCTTGGGACTCAGGTGGACAGTAGTCTCTCCTTTGATAGTCACATTGCCACAGTAGTCAGGAAGTCCTTCTATGTGGCACACCTCATCATAAAAGGGTTCTCATCCAGGAAAAAAGAGGTTATTGTTCCCCTCTACTCGACACTCATTAGACCCATTATAGAGTACAATGCCCCTTTTGGAATGTACCTCACAAGACATCTGCAACAGCTGGAAAGGCCATAGAAGTACCTCACAAAGAGGATTACTGGCCTCAAACAAATGCCCGACACTGACCCCCTCAAAAAACTCTAGCTTTACTCCATAGCATATCGCCTACTCCAAGGTGATCTCTGCCTAACATATAAAGCTATGTCAAACCCAGAGCTGTTGGACATGCTACACCTAAAGAAATCCCAATCCCTCCAAGCCACACGCTCTAGGGACCTAAACCTTGTCACCACAATAAACAGGACATGCTGGAGTGATAGATTCCTGTCCCAGAGTCTTCCCATACCCTGGAATAGGCTACTAATCTATGTCAAGCAAAGTTCTTCATTAGCACTCTTCAAGAAGAATCTTGATGAGTGGATGGGAAATAGGAAATACACCCCGGGGATCACTTCTATGTCTCTGCTTGACAGTGGCACAGGAAAATAACTTTCTTGGGTGGCATAAGCCAGGGAACCTTGTCGGCTAGGCTTATGTAGGCCCTTGGGCCAATAGCCTAGTACCTACCTATGAACCGCAACTGCAGAACATGGATGTAGTGACAAGTAAGTACTTGAGGCACCTTGTCAACTGGAATGAATACATAAATACAGAAACAAGCAAGTCACCACACAACAGCTAGCAGCACAGTGACCCACCACTCCAATCATTTTATTGAATAGGTCCACATGAAAACAATTAAAAATTATATAATTTTGCAAGGATCTAACCACTGACAGAGTCTTGTAATGTCTGCTCCTGAGATAACCACATGAATGAGTAGGTAGCTATGGTGACTGAATCAGTCTTTTTTAGCCTAATGCAATATAAAGTCTTTGGTGTCACATTGATACTGTTAATATTTTACTTTCCATGTTCCTATAGTTATCTTGAATGGTCACTTGCTAGGACATTCAACCTCTTGTATACAGCTACATGTCAGTCGATGTACCATGTGTCTGTTAGAAGTTAGAAGCCATCCTGTGCTAACCTCTGATCCCTTACCATCATGTTATCCCATGATCAGACATGCTATTGTCAGTAACAGCCTCGATGAACATGTGCAGGAACCCACACCTAGGAATCTTATGTTCAATGTTCATCAGCTGCTAATGCATAGGGTTTGCCATGGGAAGTAATGTAAGACTCTGTTTAGCTGTGTGACAGCATAGTAAAAAGATGTTGCCAAAAAAAAAAGACAGATGGCACCCTTAGGATGGTTGAGAAGGAGTGCGTTGACTGCGGAATGGAAGAGATCAGTAATAAATGGGAAGAAAGGCATAGTCGCTATCAACATGGGTGTACCTAGAAGGGGTGAGATAAATAGAGGAAACAGAAGCTAATAAGTATGAGTACTTGTAGTTTAGTCTAGGCAAATAGCTACTAAATCTTGTAGATTTTAATGAATATTTAAAAATATCTGGATAATGTACCAGCTAATGGTTTATAGAGATCCGTGACCAGAATTTAAATATATCTGTAGGAGGAACAGGTAGGATGAAACTAAAATGCTGATGAGTACAGCCATGATTATAAATGAAGGGATTAAAAATGGCACCATTTAGGCAACCAAGGTGAAGAGAAACTGCATGCCAAACTTGAGATCAGAAGTGACAGTACACCTCACACAGATGTTAAATACCACCCCCCCACCTCTTAATGAGGTACAATTAAGGAAACGGTGGATGATAGAATGGCAGAAAAAAGAGAAGTGTAAATGACTGAGAAAATGTCATATGCCAGAGCTGAATAACATCTTGAATGCAACGACATCTAACAGTAGGAAGATTCTTGTTGCTTTTACAGGGACTTGCCTCAGAGGGCGTAATATGAGAATGTGCTGGAGAAAGAACAGTTTTGAACTTGGTTCTTTCTAATTCAGAAGGGAAAGGATGTCCGGTATGAAACAGAAGAAGTGATTGAGGACTAAAGCTCTGACTTCTTAATGAGCTGCTTTCTGTTCCAAGAAATAAGGGTTTAAATCTTTACACTTTCATTTGTCTGCTGTGTGACCTTGAGCAAGTCTCTTAACCAGATTACTTTGGAAGAGCATGAATTTGAGCTAGGCTTCTTAATGCATCCCTGGACTGCATGCCAAGTAGCTGGCTATGGACAGATGAACCAAACATTATGGTCCACTGTTTGTGTAATTGCTATAGCAAATATAAATGATGGTACAAGAATATCTGAAAATTGTCATTGCAGAAGTAAAAAGTATATATGTGTGTGTGTTGTGTGTGTGTGTCTGTGTCTGCGTGTCTATGTCTGTGTGTCTGTGTGTTTGTGTGTGTGTGTGTGTGTGTGTGTGTGTGTGTGTGTGTGTGTGTGTGTGTGTGTGTGTGTGTGTGTGTGTGTCTGTGTGTGTGTGTGTGTGTGTGTGTGTGTGTGTGTGTGTGTGTGTGTGTGTGTGTGTGTGTGTGTGTGTGTGTGTGTGTCTGTGTGTGTGTGTGTGTGTGTGTGTGTGTGTGTGTGTGTGTGTGTGCATGTGTGTGTGTGTGTGTGTGTGTGTGTGTGTGTGTGTGTGTGTGTGTGTGTGTGTGTGTCTGTGTGTCTGTGTCTGTGTGTGTGTGTGTGTGTGTGTGTGTGTGTGTGTGTGTGTGTGCGTGTGTGTGTGTGTGTATGTGTGTGTGTGTGTGTGTGTGTGTGGGTGTGTGTGTGTGTGTGTGTGCGTGTGTAACAAACATGCCAGTTAATAAAGGTAGAAAACAGCAATCCTTGTATGAGGTGGCTTCAGATATTATGAAAAACACGCATCATTCAGCAAATATTAGGACAAACTGAAGGAGGAAGGCTGAAAAGAACAACACAAGTGGTCAGGAAAGGAAAGTCTCAAAGTTGAAAGAGGATAACCAGTTTATTAAAGGAAGGAGGTAATCACATTTTTAGACAGATAAGGGAGCATAGAATGGCAAAATAATAAACAGTGAAACTTAAATAATTAGGGATGTGAAGAAAAGGTTCCTGCAAAATAAGGACTACTTTATGAATACTTATACATTTTACACAGCAGAAGTCAGAGTTGTTATATTGTCAGTAGAAAGTTAAAAGGAAAATAGGACTTGATACTAATGCTGTCATAGGTGACGTGCTTATGACAAAAATTCGAAAACACAAAGTGCACAAAAGAGCCTGATGGTATTCTCTCTAAAATTCTTACTGATAGGAGATCTAACTAAGCTTTTCAATAAATCATGGAGAGATTGTAGGATTCCTGAGCACTGGATAGGAGCAGATGTAATTTTACTTTTATAAGGTTGAAAAGAGGATGTGCTTCATTTACCTATCAGTTTCACCTCAGTTGTATGCAAAAGTACAGAGTCACTGCTGAAGGACAAAATGCATCCATATCTAGAAGCCATTGGGACACTGGATCTAAAGCAGCATGTCTGCAAGTAGGAAGATCGTGCAAAATACAGGTAATAGTTTGTTTTTTCTGATTCAGTAATACAGTAAGTAAACCATAAATGGGGCTGTAGCCATGATCTGTTAAGTATTAGCAATGGATTTGACGGAAATCAGTTAGAACATTAGTGAGCAAATCAGATGATCTAAGACTGCAGCATAGAGTGCTAGCACAGAATCCAAAGAGGCTTAACATCCAGACACAGATGGCCACAGTATGGGGGGGGCACCTTGATCAAAGGATGCTTCCACATGGGTACAACAGGGGTCAGTGGTGATAGTGTGAAAGAACAATATACCTTTTTGTTGATAACAGAAAGATATGCTACAAGATATAAAAGAAAATGTAGAAAAAATGGAAAGGGTGTCTGCAAGATGTGAGGAATAGTCTAAAACATGGCAGCTACAATTTAATGATAAGAAATGCAGAATTAGATCTCGGGGAAAGAGTAGCTTATGTAAAAAAATGTACATAGCTGGAGGGGAAGCTGTAGCAACAATAGAAACAGAAATGGCAGTAGTCGTATCACATCATCTAATGTTTAGCTACTGGCTATTTTAGAATGAATGATTGGATAAATAACTTATAGTTGAATGTATTACTGAATGAGAAAGTCTGAGTAACGTGGCTCAAGCAGTTTTGATTTCTGTTTGTGCTGTAAGACAAAATAGAAACACACACTGAAGAAACTTTAAATGTCCAATTTCTGGATGGCAGAGTGTCAGATCCAGAAGGTTGTGCACCCAGTCTATATCTGAGCTTTATGGCCCAAAACAAAACTCGATTAAAATACAAAAGCTAAAAATATATTGTACACTACTGAAAGTTGAGCTGTGTAGGTAAGGGAGTAACCACATTCCTAACAGTGACATTTCAGGCAATTTATATGTTTAGCTTAGAAGGCTTCTGCCAGGAGATAAACGAAGAACTTGTTTGGTCTTGCAAGTCTTTCAAAATGAAAAAAAAAGTGTTTGTCCTGAGCAGCAAAGTGTATCTGCAGTGCAAGGAAAAGCTGACATCATTAACCATTAATCTGGAATTTTAACAGAAAGAGAACTATTTTGTAACTACAAAAGCTACGTAAATTATATTATACATCAAAGGTTCTTACAAAAATGACATTTGTCTTTATCCTGGCAGTGTCTTTTGAGTTTTGTGGTATTAATAAATTAAGCAATGCAGTTTGGAATCTAGGAAATCTTATTTTTGTTGTTGTAACTAGAATGTTTGTACTAAGAGGTATTGGTATCTGAAGTAAGTAGTTTTTATCTTACTAAAGAATGCAAGATTTCTGCTACTTGGAGAGCTTCTTTAACATTTAGATAATACCACTATTTACATATTTTATCTGAGTCTACTTGGGTTAACATAGTCCTAAACCTTTTTTTTTTTTTTTGGTAAAATATCAGTTTGCTTTAATCGTTTTGACACCATGTTACAGAAATCTTTCATTATGACAACTTTTAACATAACAAATGAAGTAGAACTGGGAAAAAATGAGAAAGAGAGATCAGTCTCAAAAGGAGTGGTGATACATTCCATATGCCAAACACTGTTCCTGAAAATGTCACATGACTGGAACTGTCCCATGTCACAGGAATGGTACTGTGAAATGTAACACATGACTGACACCCAAGAGTTTATTTATCTGAGTTTAAAAATGCTGTTGTTGAAATGTCTGATTTTGGTAGTCCGGAATTATGTGGAAGATGAATGCATGGATAAGGACTATATAGCTCACTTCTTCACTATATTAGGATGGCTTCTTCTGAACAGCAGAGAGAGAAGAATGAAGACGGTAATGAGTTAAACTTTACTCGCGTGGACATTACCTGTTGGAAGAGTCGGTGCTGTGGGATTTTTAAACACAGTAATACATGTGATACTGAGAGCATGAAAGAGCACCCATAGAAGAAGGGACAGGAGGGGTTACATAATATAAAGCATGCCTATGTTAGCTGTTGCATGCAGTGGGAGGAAGGTCATGTGTGGCATGACGGGGGAGGCAGTGCAGTAAGGGACATAGACGAACATACAGAGAAGCAAGTTCAGTTATACTATAAACATACATATGCTAATATTAATAATTTTGAGGCTAGGGAGTTAGTTTGTGCTGAAATGACATGGAAGTTTTCAGTCAGTACTTAGAATATACACCATAGTATTAGTGAATCCAAAATAAATTAATTTATTTTAACCAGGGAAGTAAAATGGTCAAAAAAGCATACTGTAATTCAAACTGAACTGCTGAGGAGAACCTCTCCCAATTGGGAATTTGCCGCTATAATAACAGATGGGTTGCCAGATGGCTCACCAACAGGACACACACTGTCAAAGTGGGTGTCTTCACCTCTAGCAAAAAAAAAAAAACAGTCACCAGTGGCATATCACAGGGTTCTATGCTGGGCCCCTTACTGTTCGGAATTTATTTCTTAGAAGCCCAGACAATCCTGGACAGCCTGTGGCTGACCAAGTTTGCTGATGACTGCAAATTGAGAGTCCCCCCAACGATGTTAACATACAGCAGACAAGATTAATACATATAAATGATTGGTGCCAAAGCCATGGATTAAAGATAAATGCAAAAAAGCATTATTATTCTCTTTGGGAAAGCTGACATCCCTGCTAATTACATTACAGACAGCAGCCCCCCCCCCAAGTGCAGATCCAATGATACATGATCCGGGTACTTAGGTTGATAGCAACCTGAACTTTGACCAACATGTATCCACAGAAGTAAGGAAATCTTTCTATGTGGCACATCTTATAAGTAAAGGCATCACATCTAGATCTAAGGATGGTATAATTCCATTATACTCAGCCCTCATAAGACCAATAACTGAGTATAATGCTCCCTTTTGCATGTACCTCACCATACACCTGCAACAACTGGAGAGACCACAGAAGTTTCTCATCGAGAAATTACAGGGTACACAAAACAAGTCTTACATGGAAAGACTGAAAGCCCTGTCACTGTAATAAGTCTCCTACAGGCCCAAGGGGTGACCTGTACCTGGCTTACAGGGCAGTCTCTGACCCGGCCTGATGGAATTGTTACACATTCATAAATCAAACTGCACGAGGGCCACTCATGAACAAGTCAAAATGGAGGGATAGATACATCTCCCAGAGACTGCCACTTCTCTGGAACAAGCTTCCAGTTCAAGTGAAAAAGACCCCTCCCTGACCTTCTTCAGATGCAACATAGATCAATGGATGGGTGACTACAAATTTACTCCTGGGGTGGTGCCCATGTCCCTCCTGGAAAAAGGAAGTCTGTATTAACTACCCTAGACCCTTACATCTGTGAACTTCACTCACCTAACCACCAACAATTGGGGCAACTCAGGATAAATATGGCTAGTCTTGTAAGGGCTCTAGGGTTGTTCATCTTGTAACATTATAGGAACCTATAATCTAAGCTTAGATGCATAAAAAAGTTCAAGATAAGATAATATCTAACAAATAGTGTAACCTAGAGAATGCTAAAGAGTGTTAATACATAACCATAAATGTGCTCTGTCAGTGTGTAGAGTTGCCACCTTTGCATCCTTCAATTTCCTGGCAAATAATCCACACCCCCTACATAATGGAAACACACCTCTTGCTTCATAGTAGCCACAGTCCATTTAGCAAGCCACACTCAGAAGTACCACATTTTTGAAAGCCATATAGAGTGACTGCATAGGCAGCCTTATATGATATGGATACATAAGTAAAGTGTTTCATGGCACTCTCCACCTCATCTGTCTGCTATCATCCTGGCGTATACCCTACTGCCCTAATTTTCCTCCCATTCCTGCCTTCATATTATCCAGTGTACTTGGATACCCTACCCATATGGTGTTAAACTGGAAAGTCAGTCAAAGGAGAAATGAATATAGTCCTATATTTCAAGTTGCTGCTTTCTCAGTCCTAACTCCAAAATACAAACATAATCTGGGATCCCCACTAAAGTCAAACTTGGATGAAAGTGAAAGAACAAATAAAGCTCAACAACATATTTCAATCTTTTGCTGTCAGCATGTCTCATTTCCCCTACCACCAGAACACACCCACTTGTATACACAAGCATTCATTAGTGAAGAAGGAGAAAAATAACACTGGCAGTAATTCATTCCTGCTGCTTGTTCCTGCACAGTAGACTGCGCTAGATAAGCTGCAGTGGCATTCTGTGTACACCTATGGGGTGTGAGTTGGAAGAAAGTTAAAGAAATAATGACTACAGTATCACTAACCTCCACATAAACAGCAGAAATGTCTGTGTCCGGGTCCCTATCAGTTGATCATGTTTTCAGAAACTTGAAATTCATATGGTCGAGACAATATGATTGAGTTTTTGAAAACTCAAAGCTTTTGAAAGAGATTGCGGTACATTGTGGATCGGGAAATTTACCCTTTTCCTCACTGTAGTGTAATCTTAGCATTGGCATATTTAGTTTTCAGGGGTGTGAGGGTGCAGGGGGGCTTGCCAAGCCTACAAAAATGTAAAAAAGGTGGATTTTTGCATTTTTTTTGTTATTTTGCTGATCGAGCTTTTGGAAACTCAATCATATGGTCTCAACCATATAAATTTTGAGTTTCTGAAAACTCATTCTTCTGACATACACCACTGTGTCCACCTCTGAGTGGGGTCAGTTTTAGAATAGGTGGGGCCCACAGCCGAGGGCTGTACTAAGCCACTTACACAGCCAGGAGTGGTCCCCAGAAGCTATGAGTTTCTAGATGTTCTGTTATACATTGTATTCCTTATTTTTTTCACTACCCACAAGATGTATCTGTGTGTGCAGAAGACACATACACACACACGCACACACACACACACACACACACACACACACACACATACACACACACTCTAACACTCTACAGGCAAATTGGAAGAGCATCATTTCATCAATGGCATGTCTTTGGGGGACATGCAGACTCCACACAGGTGGAGCCATAGCCAAGAACTCAGACAGGGAGACAAGAGCAACTCATTGTGCCAAAGATTTGTTCCTGTCCCACACATGTTGCCCAGACCACCGAAATAGCCCCTTATTGTGTGCAGTGCTGATGTCTGAAAAGTGAAAGAAATTATGTCCATCTTATTGCTCTTATATATACTTTAACATCCCCCACACACACATGCATAACCTCCAATAATGGTGTCTCCTACACTGCACTTGAACAGAGTTAAAAAATCCAAATGAGACTGTAACCATTTTAATAAAGATAAAAAAGTAAGAAAATGGACTGAGGCAAAAACAAACTAATAAACTAAACAATGAAACAGTGCAAGTGAGCGATACTTAGGACGATTCAAAATAAAATAGTTTATTAGAGTGACCTATTGGACCACCTCTTTTACTTGAAGTAATCTGATCAATAACCATGAATTTAAATGAATGGTCAGGGAAAAGTGAAATGTGTTTTGCCAAAGCATTGTCATGTATATAAAGCCATTAAAAATAGTATTGATGAAATGTTTATTGAAGGTCGAATTGACCAGAATATCTTTAATTTCATGAGTACATCTTACCCAAGATTCCCCCACTTGTTCGGAATACCTAAATTGCACAAGGACGTGGTTGATCCTCCAATGCGCCCACTTTTGGACGGTAGAGGCTCACCTACGTATCCTTGTACAAAAGTGGTCGATGTTATTTTACAGAAATATTTAGTTAAAATTAATCACATATATAAGGACTTTTGGGCCTTTCTTGACAACATCAAGTACTTGGACTTCAGTATTAATTACAACTTTCTTACAGTTGACGTCAAAGATCTGTATACATGTATACCACATGATACAGCTTTGGAATGGGTCAGTCAATTTATGAGAAACAATGGTGGTGAAAATGCTGAGATATCCTTAGTTAGCGAATTACTGGTTTTGATTCTAGATAATAATTATTTCATGTTTGCTGATAATTTTTATTTACAACAAGTTGGTGTCGCTATGGGTTCCCCTTGTGGGGCGAGTGTAGCCAATACAGTAATGGCTAACTGGGAATACCTTTATGTTTTTAACAACTGTAGTTTCAAGGATAAGTTTATTTACTACACCCGTTACCTTGACGATATCTTTATATTGTTAGATGGTGACACCACAATCAGTGATAAAGTAGTTGACTACTTTAACACGACCACTCAGTTTCTTCAGTTTACGTTTACTTTCAATACTACGTCCATTGCCTATTTGGATATTCAGCTGAAAAAGGACATTGAACTCCAGAGATTTACAGCTAGTATTCATAGAAAGAGCACTTACTCAAACTCTTTCTTACATTACACCAGTTGTCATCCTCACCACCAAAAGCTCGCATTGTCACTCTTGATGAAGATTTTCTTGCTGAATGTGCTTTTCTTAAGAACATGTTTCTTCATCGTGGTTATCCTGACAACTTGGTCAGTAATATTGTCGAAGAAGTGGCTCAAAAACGGATCAGACGCATTTATAAACCTATTTTAGATGTGGCCTACTCTGATCAACAAACTATTGTCAGCTCAGACCCACCCCTTTTCCAAAGGCTTATAACCACTTCTGACTCTCATACTCAAAGTTCAATGTTTATAACAACTTATAGTACAAACAGTAAAGACTGTTTCGAGATTTTACATAAAAATTGGTCAGTATTAATAATGGACCACAGTGTGTGTCAGAGACTTGGAAATCAACCTAAAGTGATTTTTAGGAGAGCAAAAAATCTAAAAGCTCTGTTTGAATGGCAAAAGCAAGCTCTAAGTAGAGTAGTGGGTATGTATAAATGTCAGTCGTGCAGTTTTTGCAAGTATGTTATGGAATCCAACAGGTTTAAATTAGAGGACCATACATACAATCTGAAATACAGAGTAAATTGTAATTCCAAAATGATTGTCTACTTGGCCCAATGCCAAAGCTGTGTGGCATTTTATATTGGCAAGACGGAGTGACGTCTCCGTGATTGTATTTAATAAACATGACAATGTTTTGGCAAAACACATTTCACTTTTCCCTGACCATTCGTTTAAATTCATGGTTATTGATCACTTGATTACTGCAAGTAAAAGAGGTGGTCCAATAGGTCACTCTAATAAACTATTTTATTTTGAATCGTCCTAAGTATCGCTCACTTGCAATGTTTCGTTGTTTAGTTTATTAGAGATAAAAAAGTAACCATTTTAGGAAACATACTACAGAAATCTGTTTGGTCCCAGAAAGATTTGAAATACCTTTCACATGCTCACTATAACTGGATTTCCTGACACAGACCTGGATTTCCTGACTCTGTATATGTGTGTGTGTGTGTGTGTTTGTGTGTGTGTGTGTGTGTGTGTGTGTGTGTGTGTGTGTGTGTGTGTGTGTGTGTGTGTGTGTGTGTGTGTGTGTGTGTGCTGGCAGTGCAATTAGTATGGTATGTCTGAATTTATAAGATAAAGATTGCATCATCTCATTAATATAGTTGAACTGTAATACTTCTGGAATTATGAACTGGCCGATTAGCTCATTTTTGAACCAAAAGCAGCGAATTAACTATGTCAGCAGGACAATTTTAACCCTATATGAGGGGAAGATTGCAGTGTTAGCATTTTACAAAAAAGCAAACTACTAAAAGCCATTTTTCTGATTACTGAATCCATTGCAGGAAGTGTGTCAGTGTTAAAACATAAATTTTGTTGTGTGTATGGAAAGGTGAATTTAAAAACTAAACCAAATGCATAGAATAGGGAATGTATACTTATGTGAGAGAGTGAAATTAAAAAAAATAATGTCTAAAGAAAAATAACTGAAAACATGAGTTAGAAACAAGTGAAGCCCATGAATACCACACCCACATTGTATGGTAAAATACTTCAGACTGTTAGCGGAAGAAATGCACATGGGAGCTCAGGACATAAGAAAGGAAAGACTCAGAGCAGAGAGTGATGATTTAATTGGAGCTGTAAACAATACCTGAAGGAAAGGGGAATCAAAAGGAGTAGAAAGTCATATGCAAGGTACAGGTGAGGAAAATCTGATGGCTACATCAGGGAATGGGTGCACACTATGTTCACAAATAAGGGACAGATGTGCTTTTCATTGGTAGGCCTAGGACAAGAAAACCATAATCAGTTAATATCTTATACTGGGAACATGCATCTTTGGAGCACATATGGAAACAAATAATGTATTTGCATGAAAACAATCAAATTGAATAGGAAATAAATGCACCAGTATTTCGACCATAACTAATGACCATTCTTAACACTTAAGAATGGTCACTAGTTATGGTCGGACTACTGGTGGACTTATGGATATCATAAATAAACATTGGAACACATTGTTAGTGGACAACAGACTTGCTTCAATAATTGAGGACAAATGCCACTTTTCATTTCACAGGGGACAAACTTTAGGTTCCCATTTAAGCCATTATAAGCATTCCTACAGATCTATTAATACAGTCTGGCAAAGCACCATGACTGGGGAGAAATTAATGGGATCTTATCCTTGTGGACATTGTGCCCATTGTCCCAGAGTATTTAAGACCAAACAATTTACCAGTAAAAGTACAGCACATGTATTTGATATCAAGTTTTTGGCAAACTGTGGTTCAGACTGGATTGTTTACCTGGCTTCCTGCTCATGCTCAACATTCTATGTAGGGCAAACTTCTAGGCCATTGAGAATCAGAATTTCTGAACATATGAGTGATGTCAGGAACCACAAATTAACCAATTCTTTATATAAACACACATTGAAGCATCCACCAGCCTCTTTTCATTTTACCATTATTGATAAAATTGGTGGGGACAGGAACTGTAAAGGTGGCTGGCACTCCATACTAAATTCTAAGGAGAAGAAATGGATAATTAAATTAGGCGGGCTGTTTTGCCCTGGTCTGAATGAGCATTTGTAAATTGTAAATTTTCAATTACATTTAATTGCATAATTGAGCTGTCTTTATATACAGCTTAGACTCTGCCTTCATTTATTAACTTTGTTGCACTGAGGAAGGCTAGGTTAGCCGAAATCTGTTTGCTGCATATTTTGTATAATTAGTGTATTCACAGGGGCTTTCAACACCCCTAGTGATGTTTTGAACAGTTTTTCATTAAACTGTCATTTTACAATCACCTCATTGTGCTGTCTTTGTTTTGGAATATTGGATCAAGTTTGAGCCGTTGCACTTGTCATACCTGTGAGGGAGTGAAGTGTTGCGTTTTTTAGTGTATCCTCACTGCTGGCATGGGAGGTGGTTGCCGTTTATATCATGGTGGAGTCGCATTATTCATTTCTTGATTTTTGGCTTCTTCTTATAGTTGGATTTATACATTTACAGAGAAGGTCCTGCCAGTTAAGTGACCTTTGGGTGTCGTTTTTATTTTTTGGGGGCTTTTGGATGCTTCCAATATATATTCTTCACAGTGTATTATTGTGTGGAACATTAGAAGCTGATTTGGCCGATTTGTGATATGCCAGATTGCGAGACTTGGGACTATTGATTTCAAGTAGATCAACGTATTGGACTGGTATTTGTCATTCTTTATCGAAATGTGGGCAGAGGTTGATGCTATCACTTTCAGTTAACGATTGAATTTGTGCTTGAATTTACTATCTCTGTAGGATTGCATATTTTTCGTACTAATATATCGGGGGCCATTTTGGGTGTCTCATAACCAAACTAATGACTGATGGTGAACTTGGAATTAATAGGAGTGGCACTCTGAGATGATATGTATGTACATCAACATTATTTTTAGTTTGTCTGGTTCTCGTTCAGGCAACATATTGCGGGCCATTTTGAGTGCACCCAATTTTGTCTAATAACTGCTTGCTAACTTAGTATTAACGGACGTGGGTTCTCAAGACTATGTGTGCGTGCATCAACATTTTTTCACTATAATTTTGACCATTTCTTAACATCGCTTATGGAGAATAACTCAGAAATACAGGTCCTTTGGAATTTTGGAACATTATAAGAATTTATTTCATCTATTTACAGCTATTTGTTGCATGTCTCTTCCTTTAATCTATCGGGTGCCATTTTGAGTGTATTAAACCCATATTCATGACTGTTTGCATATATGGAATTGGAAACAATGGAACTGGCATTTGATGAACTTATATATATATATATATATATATATATATATATATATATATATATATATATATATATATATATATGTGTGTGTGTGTGTGTGTGTGTGTGTGTGTGTGTGTGTGTGTGTTTCTACACTTTTGATCTGGCGCTTTGAAGATGGGCATAGTGAACAATTCAGAAGCATAGTTTTTGAAACTTTGGACATTATTATTTATTTCTGTCATTTAACCAATGTTTATCTAACTATATTTTTGAGCATTGCTCTTTTGGACAAAATTGTATTAGTAGGTAGACATTATTTCAGCATTTGTGTTTATTATATGTGGGGTTCACAGTTGGTTGGGGAATATCAGGTTACACTATACATTTTTATGTATATCAAGGCTGTTTGCTATATGGATATATCGGCGTATCAGGTTGACATAGTGCAGTTTTGATCAGAGAAGAACCATTATATTTAATCATAGACTGCCAGTATATAAATATAGTATTATATTCATATTTATTGAATTATCAGGGCTAAAATTCAGGTTTAGTATGATTGATCATTTGAAATTTTCATCAATATTATGAATCAAAATTCATCCAAGCAATCAGCTTTTTAATTTAATATCTTTTATGAGGCCATTACATATATTCAGATGTTTTTGTGGACGAAGATATTTTGGTCAGTTAAATTGGTAAGGGAGACATAGTATCCTGTTTGATTTTTTGGACATGTTTTAAGAAATGGCTAATATTGTCCCTTTATGTTTTGGCATAAATAAGTTAATACTAAACAGATTTATGTACTAAATTGTCAATTTATATGGTCAGTTTTGGCATTAGGGAACGTAGTACTGTGTGTTTTTCATTTGATGAAGTTTTTGCACACAATGGCTATTATTGTTCCCTAGTTTTGGGTCTTGAAATTGAACATCTTTCAAGATACAAAGAGGTCTTAGTACCATTGTTATCATTTATTGTGAGGGACTTAGCATTTCTTTATTTTTATTTTTAATAATATACGAGATGGCTATTATGGTCCCACCATTTTTCTATGTACACATTTTTCAGGTACATCATTATCTGGTTCCCAGCAATTAGATATTATTACAGTGAATTCTGTATTTTTTCTGTTTTTTGATCAACATCTAGTCCTGTTTATGTCCTTGATATTCCTTGAATGGAGCAAGAGTTTTTGTAATATTATCTGAACTAATTGGATTTAAATACTGGCTGATTTGTGGTTTAATTTCTTATTTACTTATTCATGGTAGGAGTAATCACTATTAACATTTGTTTTTGTCAAACATGGACCTGGTTACCATTCTTAAGGGATTGTCATCTGACAAAGATGACTTACAGGTCTTTGGACTAAGGGAGAACAACACAGGGCTCTCGGAATTGAATTTGAATGATCCCATAACCCAATGTAAGTCAGCCTTTCAGCAACTTGCCAAACATATGAAAGGACTCAGAATCAATGTTTGGCACCTAAAATTATTTAAGGCCTATCAGGCCAAAGGCATCACACCTCGAGGATTAACAGTTAGGTTACAACCACTTGTCAGCCAGGCTGATAATATACTATTAGAACAATGGGCGAAAATCCAACAACAAACTTTCATGAGCTTTGTAGATGCTCTTAAATCTTACTATGAACGTAGGGTAGATGATGATATTAAAGCTGTTGAAAATCAATGTCAGGAAATTAAGATCCATGAAAATTCACCAGTTTACATGGAATGTTTGAATTTGTTAAGCTCTGATTTATTATTTTTGGAGCAACAACTCAAAGATAAATAAAACAAAAAATTCCATTGTGACATAGGTGATTACGAAAGAGGACAACCCGTTATGCCATATAAATGTCTTAATGTGGGTGTTATGCAGAATAGAAGTAATAGCAATAAATGCAAAAGGCCCAAATCTATCTTGAAGAAAACCAAACATTCAGTTACTTTCACCTTGGCAGAGGAATCTTCATCGTCATGTGGATGGCAACCACTCCCCACAGTTCTTCAACTGCCAAAAGACGCAGTACTGACTACCCTTTAGGGCAAGGAATAGAAGCTGGGGGAGGAAACACAAGTACAGTAAACACCTTGCAAGATATTCTCAAGGCAGTAACCAAATGTTAAAGGAATGTAATAATGTTCACAATATTTCATCTGTGACACTTTTTGAGGCACAAACATCACTTTTAAATAAAGGCCTTAATTATGTTCCCGGCTTTTTTGTGGCAGAAGATTCTTTGGCTTCTGATGTGATTTCATTCTGTAGATTATTGAATTTAAAACTGTATTTTGATGGTGAGTCCAACACTACCAACACTAGTTCTTTCAAATTTCACAAGTCTGTTTTTATGCCACCCATGTCTACACAAGTGTCCATGTTCCAATCAAGTGTTTTAAAGGATTTACACTATGGCTCCTATGAACATGATATCCTTCATCACAATCTCTCAAAGATCAAACAGGCAGCTCTGCAGGAGTTAAAAAATAACAATTTAGTTATTCTAATTGCGGACAAAGGTGGGGTCGTAGTAGTAATGGATCGGGACGTGTACTATGAGGAGGCACACAGACAGCTTCAGGATGCCAGATACTATATGGCCATGCCATTAGACCCCACAACCAAATTTAAGGCTGAGATAGATAGATTTTTATTTGAAGCCAAACAGGAAGGTATCATTACGGAAACAGATATGTATCATCTTACAGTTAAAGATCCCAAATCCCAATATATTTATTTTTTACCGAAGATACACAAGGACCCTCAGAAACCACCAGGTAGGCCCATAGTCTCAGGCAGGGATAGCGTGACAGAACCTCTATCTGAATTCCTGATCCAGTATTTAAAACCTCTTTTGGGTTGTGTTAGGTCACGTATCCAGGACACAACGGAATTCCTGAGGATTGTGTCCAATACACAGTTGGAGTCATATTGGCTCCTATGCACGTTAGACGTGAAGTCGTTGTATACAAATATTCCCCATTGGGAGGGGCTTTTAGCTCTCCAGTTTTTGCTAAACAGACCTGCTTTATATCCACCAGGGTTTAACACATTCCTAGTATGCTTGGATGAGCATGTTCTTGAGAAAAATGTTTTTTACTTCCATGGAACATGCTATTTGCAGCTACAAGGCACTGCAATGGGGGCTTCTTTTGCCCCCATTTATGCAGATCTGTTAATGGCCTACATTGAGACACAATTGATATACGATCCTAACCACAACATCTACTTGGGGGATATAGATATTTGGAGGAGGTACTTGGACGACTGTTGGTTGGTGTTGGAGGGCAGAGAGTGCTTATCTTATGGAAGTTGTGGAATATTCGAATCAGAACAAGTGGAGTACAGAGTTTAAGTTGAATTTTCATCCCCAAAAAATCATGTTCTTGGATGTAACTGTAACTAGGAATATTGATAACACCTTAAGAACTGAAATTTATAGGAAATATCCACAATATAATTCCTTATTGCATGCCAGCAGCCTCCACCCACAACATGTGATCTGGAACATTCCCAAATCACAGTTTCTGAGGGTCAAACATGTATGTTCAGAGGATGACACATTTAATAAATATAAGGAAGATCTTGTTGGCAGATTTCATAATAGAGGGTATAAATTAGGCATCATCACCATGGCCAGCAGGTGGGCAAGTACACAAACTAGGGAACAATTATTACAATACAAACTAAAAACAACAGAGGGCCAAAATGTGTTAAGAATGGTCACTACTTATGGTCGAACTACAAGTGGACTCATGGATATCATAAATAAAAATTGTAACATATTGTTAATGGACAACAGACTTGCTTCAATAATTGAGGACAAATGCCACTTTTCATTTCGGAAGGGACAAACTTTCGGTTCCCATTTAAGCCATTACAAACATTCCTACAGATCTATTAATACAGTCTGGCAAAGCAAAGCACCATGACTGGGGAGAAATTAATGGGATCTTATCCTTGTGGGCATTGTACCCATTGCCCAGAGTATTTAAGGCCAAACAATTTACCAGTAAAAATACAGCACAGGTATTTGATATCATGTTTTTGGCAAACTGTGGTTCAGACTGGGTTGTTTACCTGGCTTCCTGCTCATGCTCAGCATTCTATGTAGGGCAAACTTCTAGGCCACTGAGAATCAGAATTTATGAACATATGAGCGATGTCAGGAACCACAAATTAACCAACTCTTTATATAAATATACTTTGAAGCATCCAACAGCCTCTTTTCATTTTACCATTATTGATAAAATTGGTGGGGACAGAAACTGTAAAGGGAGTTGGCACTCCATACTAAATTCTAAGGATAAGAAATGCATAATTAAATTAGGTGGGCTGTTTTGCCCTGGTCTGAATGAGCATTTGTAAATTGTAAATTTTCAATTACATTTAATTGCATAATTGAGCTGTCTTTATATACAGATTAGACTCTGCCTTCATTTATTAACTTTGTTGCACTGAGGAAGGCTAAGGTTAGCCAAAACTGGTTTGCTGCATATTTTGTATATTTTAGTCTATTCATAGGGGCTTTCAACACCCCTAGTGATGTTTTGAACAGTTTTTTATTAAACTGTCGTTTTACAATCACCTCATTGTGCTGGCTTTGTTTTGGAGTATTAGAGCAGGTTTGAGCCATTGCACTTGCCATACCTGCGAGGGAGTGAAGTTTTGTGGAGTCTAACAGTGCCTTGTATGCCAGGAATAGATATTCTTTCAACAGCCTGTAGGAAATAGAATACAGGGATAGGGCTTTGAGGCAGTCTGCACATGACATGTTACTTACGCCCCACATTCTCTTAGTGAAAAACCTCTGTGGGTATTACAGTTGTTGTATGTGCCTACTTAGGGGACATTCTACACAATGATCGGTCTGACTGAATGCTGAATACAGTGGAACAGTGACGTCCTTAGACTAAGATACCATTTTGAATGTTATTTCATTGAATGAATTTACTCTGAATACTTTCCAAGTTAGCATCAGAATTCAAATGGGTAGTAAGATCCTTTAGCTGCTGATATTGTTTTTCAATCAACAAATTTAACTTATTCATTTATTTTCCATTATCAGCGAGAAGTCAAAAGCCTTCCATTTCTCAATGAAATTATCAGAATGCTCATTATTTGTCATTTGTTAAGAAAGGGTAACTAATTTTAAGGATTCTTTTTTTAAAGGGGATTAAATAGTTGTCAGAAATGTGATTTGGGCTGTACAGGAATGTTAAAATGTTTTGACTGCAATTATTGTGGGTATATTATTAATGGAAGTAAAGAAATTTGAATAAATAATTATAAGATCAAAATGCCTGGTCACTTTACATGTAAATCGAAGTTTGTGCTGCATGTTGCATGTTGCTTTCTTTGCTGGAAAGATGCCCAGAGAGTTGTATCATATAATTTATGACCATTTATATGCTATAGAAGTATCCGATAAGAAGAGTGCTTTGACTGCGCATTTTAGAGTCCTGTGGTAGACATAAGAATCTTATATTTTCTGTTATTGATTATGTTTTTAATTATAATAAAATGTTAAACTCAGAAGATGAGTTAGACTGGAAAGAATATTTGTTACAAGTGAGGCTGAATGCATACTACTTCCCAGTAATCAATAACAAAAACATTTTAAAGTATTTTAAAAAGATTTAAATTAAGGCATTAGCCATGTGACTTTGTCTTGACTTTATAACTGATTGTGATTTTCACTTCAATTTGAAGTTTATTTGAACCCAAGCCCTTATGAAGTGGAATAAAATTTGTTTTTTTTTTTTTTCAGTTGTTTACAACAGTTTACTTGTTTAAGTGTTTTTATTGATATTCAGGAAATAAAGATAATGGCTGTTTGTATGTAAATGTACATCAGATGATTGTGCTTAAATGAATAAAGTACCAGATGTGTTTATTATAATTAAAATAACAATGAGAAATGCTTGCCAAAGGAATTGTTAAATAAGGAGAAATGGATAGATTTGTTGAAAGGAAAAATATTTGATTAAAACTTGAATTCTTTTTCAGGAAGATCAGTCTAGTTATAAAACATCTGTTGGTAGCAGAGGAAGAAAATGGGGGAGGGGGTGTAGTTTACAAGAGACACTCAGAAATATAAAAAGTATCAGAAAAACAACCAATAAAAAAAAAACAGAATTAAGCAGCATGGGGGCAGTACTAGTTGCCAATAAGAGAAGTGATTAAGAGAATACATAATTTTACAGGTGGACTAATAATGGGAACTCAGAACAGCAGTCTACATACATATATACTGTTTGACAACATCTATACACAGAGTAGAAGGTAGAGAGAAGTGTAGATTTTGCAGTACAGAAACACTGTACATACTGACATAGTTTTTGATATACTTTGGCTGACAGTCTGTATACTGAAAGGCGTTAGAGTGTAACAAGGTTGTTGCACTAGAGAATTTACAGACCTTACAATATACAAGCAGCTCAGCAGCACTAGAAACAAGAGCCACAAGGAAATATTGAAAATTAAGAAGTAATGAACTTGTGAGATCACGTAATACCAACAGTTAAGAAACTACAAGGAAGAAAACAAGATATCCTAATTAAAGAAAACAAGGACAAAAGCAGCCCAGCTTTACTTAGTGATTCTAGTGTTCTGTGCACTGAGATAGAGTTATGAAATATCAAGAAATACAAACTGTTATTCGACCAAAAAACCAGAAAAACAGACTGGAACAGAAGTAATCAGAAAGCCACTAGTCCACTCAGCGATATGAATCTAAACGTACTTTTTATTATCCCAAAACAAGCAACGTTTTCGCTACAGCTCCTGCTATAGCTTCCTCAGAGTACTAAAACAAGTCTGTGACAGTTTCTTTTTAAACAAAAAAGCGCGCCAAATGAGTTAGGCAGTGCCCCATTGTTAAAGGTACAGAGAGTGTAACCATGCAATTTAGCAGTTAAACATCTTATCTTATTGATAAAAGTAAAAAAACAAATCTGTTAAAAAATAAATCTGTTAAAAAAATAACACGTTGCCATCATAAAACATTTAGTAACAACCAGTAACATTCAGCAAACGGCACCTGTCCGAGCTGCTGTTAACTAGAGTTCTAAGTAAAAACGGCATAAATTGTTAAGCCGATATGTAAACAAACTGTCAGAAAAAGTGACAATGGGCCAAAAAGACTTGATGTATACATGCCCCTATTACAATTACCTACACTAAATAATACCCTGATCGGGTACAACAACTCACAAGCATTTCAAATATACCGTGTTAACCCGCAAAGCATCGTGTTCGATGCCAGCACAATCATGTTACAAAGTATTAAAACCTTTATAGGTTTGTACAAAATAGAAAGAAATCCTGTCTCTGAATGCATATTGTGCAAATTATCAAACAGTCCTACCTGGCAATTTCCAAACAAAAGAGTATTGCCGACAAGATATAGTGACATGGGTTTTACAAGAGAACGAGCTTAAGTCCAACCCACCCCACCAATACGGCCAACCCTGCATATGGTGTCAAGGAAAATAAATCCCACCCCAAAAAATGTAACTTGGAATAAGTAATGGAGGTGGTATCCCAAAACAAGTGCGGTCATCCTCCAATAGAATATTAACACATTAAGTGTCTTAATTATTGATCAAATTATACTTGCTGTGATCCGAGCACACAAACGTGTACTCGTGTACTCTCTGCCACTCTGCCTTGTTGTGAGTGGCTCCGAGTAGGAAATCTACAGAAGTCTCAAGCAGAGGGCTAAAAAGACCCTAAAGGTCAATGAACCAAATCCAGTCACAGAAAATGCAACGCCCCTTCCGTGGGGAGCCATGGCAATCCAGTAGTGGACAATCCGCCAAACTCAAACATATTCAATGATAAAACACTTCAACCCGAGCCCATTAAACCGCCAAAACAGCGGGACCTCCACTCACTGTGGC
The DNA here is from genome assembly GCF_019279795.1 of Protopterus annectens. Taxonomy (NCBI): domain Eukaryota; kingdom Metazoa; phylum Chordata; order Ceratodontiformes; family Protopteridae; genus Protopterus; species Protopterus annectens. The sequence continues at coordinate 1,077,017,336 of NC_056739.1, forward strand.
AGGTCAGACAGTAAAGCCCAGATAGTATACAAAAGTATACAAAAATTCTGACAGGTCCCAACCATGGCAACAAGGCAGCAAGTAGCTACCCGGAACCGTGAAGCATGAGTAGTGGCCCATGAGTAAAAAAATGAAAATAGGAATAAAAATAAAAAGTTAAAAATGTAAATCATACCTATAAATAATCCCATATTTGAAAAATCAAAATTACCTCAATTTTATTTATAAAACAAAACAAAAACAAAAGTAATAATCTAAAAGTGTGATATTATCTCAAGTAACTCCTTAATTTTAATAGACAAGAAATATTACAATTGTCATTGAGACCAGGTGGTTGAAATGCATCGAGTTTTAGTTGCCACTCGAGCTCTTTTGTTTCCAAAATAATGGAAGAAGGACCACCTCTAATATTATGAGGGACATGATCAATGGCAGAGAAAAGAAAGTTATGATCTTTATTTAAAATAATGTGTTTTGAGAGTGCATTGTCATCCTTGCTTTTTTTAATTGCATAGATGTGCTGATATATTCTCTCCTTAAATTTTTGCTCAGTTTTTCCAATGTAGTATGCAGGACAGCAAACACATTGAGCTAAATAGACCAGGGATTTAGTGTTACAGTTAACTTTATAATGGCAAATTATTTTTTTGCCATTTACAGTTTGTGTACACCCTGTTCTGATGTATTTACAAAAGTTACAGTTACCACATGGAAAACTGCCTTTCTGCCGTGAATGGAAATCAAGATGTGTTTTTACTTCTAAAAAGTTCTTCAAGTTTTTGCCCCTCCTATAAACTATCAGTGGTTTTCCCCCAGTTTTTCACCTAGGCCACTATGACTAGAAATGTAGTACCAGTTTTTGAATAAAATAGAGTTAATCATCCTGGAGTCCATGTTGTACACTGTAATAAAACTGAGAGGGAAATTATTCTCTTTGTTACTAAGAGGTAATTCACAAGGAACAGGGGGACTTGATGTTAACATTAAATCATCAGCTATGGAAACATCCCCTGAATGTCCTAGAGTGTTGCTAAGTAGTGGTCTATAAAAGCCCTCCAGTCTTTTAGTCGTGACTTCTGTGATCAAGTCCTCCAGTAAGTCAACTGGGTAATCCCGATTGAAAAACATGTCAAAGAGAAGTGTACATTCCTTTTTAAAAAGGTCCAAGGTGCTACACATTCTAGCTGCTCGGATCAGTTGACCCTTGACTATAGATCTTTTTGTCTGAAAGGGTGTTGACTTGAAAAATGGAGAAGTGAATTACAATAAGTAGGTTTCCTATGTATAGATGAAATTAATGTGTTATTCATATCAGATTTTCAAGATAGACATCCAAATAGTCAATAGAGTCAGTAGAAAAGTGAAAAGTGAACTTGAAAAAAGATGTAGTTCCATTCATAAATTCAATGATGGCGGTAGCATCCTGTTCAGAACCTTGAAAAAGGATAAAGATGTCATCCAGATATCTCGTGTAATAAATGAGATGTTTCACTACTTGGGGGTTGGAAAGGAGAAATTTTTCTCCCAGTAGGCTACTACCATGTTTGCAACTGATGTCCCACAGGGTGAGCCCATAGCTATACCCTGAGTCTGTAAAAAATATTGGTTTTCAAACAGAAAAAAATTAGATGTAAGAATGATGTCAATAAGTTCAGTGACTGTGTCTATTTCCATTTGGGTAGCTCCCAGTTCTTGCAGCAGAAGACCCACCCACTCTGATGCTTCCTGATGAGGAATGGAAGTATATAAGTCCACAATATCAACTGTCAAAAAGTTGAAACTGTGGTCTAATTTTAGCTGGTTGATATTGGCCAAAAAGGACCAGGAATCCTTACACACACAGGGTATCATTTTGAGATATTTACTAAGTATATTATCCACCAATCGGGCACAAGGGTGGGTCATGGAAGACCTCCCATCAATCAGTGCCCGAATTGGTGGGTCATGTAAATTTTTGTGAATTTTCGGAATACCGAAAATTACAGGTGTCTTAGGTAACGTGATATCAATAAAATGATAGACCTCATTGCTGACTTTTCCTGCAAGGAATAAGTCCCTAAAGTAACCTCTATTTCTGGAAAATATGGTGTTCATTTCATTGAGTGAAGAGGGTCTATAAGCTGGACTGTTCAGAATTTTACCCATCCGTTCTGAATAGTCATCTTTGTTTAGAATGACTAACCCCCCACCCTTATCAGGTTTAAGGACTCGGATGGGTATATTACCTAGCTCCCTAAGTAGGTTGTGCTGCTCTTTAGTGATGTTGAAATTAGGTTTCCTAGCCAGACATTTAGCTTGAGTGTCAAGGTGTCTGAGGTCAACCTCACAAGCTTTTTCAAATAAGGCTAACGTGGGATGTAAAGGTGGATTATACACACTTGACAGTCTCAAGTTATTTAATTCACGCTGCATGGGAGAAGAAAATAATAACCCCAAATTAAGTTTTCTTGTAAAATATTTGACATCAATTATAGTTTCTGTAAGGTTAAAATGGCAAGAAGGAACAAATGAATTACCTAAGGCAAGAAGATCTATCAATTCTTGCTCTATTTTAAAGTCAGTAAAATTATAAATCTTAAAGTCTCCTTTACTGTTTTTCAAGATGGAAGGTATAGTTGGGAGTGTGTTAACACCCCTATTGTCCATTGAGGTGTATCTCAGTTGTTCCAATTCCTTCTCTGTTGTTGATACCTGGTGTTGTATCTTCTCCCTAAAAAAACAGTATGATCTGAATTCTGGTTTTGATTTTGGAAAGGGGAGTTTGGCCCAGGTTGTGACGAGTTGTTGTTCCTGGTATTATTCCCATTAAATTGGTTAGTCCGCATTCTATTACTACGTTTTGGGGCTGTGTTAGAGCCCGAAAAATTTTGTGATGTTGAAGGTGGTTCGTATGAATCAAAATCTTCATCTAGCCTGGCTTGTTCAGTGCCTTGTAGTTGTTCATTCCCAGAGTAAATTCGAGGGGGAAAAAGTCTTTCATATGCTTTATTTTGTTGGTATGCCAAATTATCACGCTTTAGTTTTTTTGTCTTATTGGCCTTCAATTTCAAAAGAAGAGCATCTATGCTGTTGAAAATACGTGTGTAGTCATATTTAAAGTTGTTAAAGTCCAAGTCCTCCTTGATAGAATTGTCAAGATCGTTGAGTTCAGTGGTTAACGTTGAGATATGTCGTGAATAATGCTTAATAATTAAGTCAAGGAGTTGGAAACCCTGCTGGTCAAAAAGTGTCTTTAGATCATTAAGGAAGCAGTCATCATTAATTAGGCCAGTTGGGGCAAAATTACTACGTAGTCCCTTAGGTATAATTTTATCATTCAAACATTGTTTAAAATATGAGACTTCAAGCTGTAATTTACGAAGTTTAACCAGTTTATTGTCAAAAGTGTGGAGTTTGCTCACCATTGAATCCGTAGAGTTGACATCTGAATGTGCCGGTAGTTCCTGTTCTCGCTGTTGTCCAAAAGAAACACAATTAGCGTCAGAAATCCAGTCCTGAAGAGAAGGAACGCCAATGAGCACCTGATGATGATTATTGTCAATAGGGCCAGATCTGGTCCTATCTGATGAAATAGACTGGGTGATGGGAGCACCTCCAGATTGTGTTTGAATAGGCCTTTGACCCGCTGTAATGAAATCAGAGCTATTCAGTGAAGAGGCGCTGTTACCTGGTGTACTGTTGTTTGATGGACCTTGCCCAATCCTAGAGTCCAGTTGGTCCATACGCCCATAAAGCATGTCTAGTCTTTTAGTGATAGCTGCTAACAAATTGTTCATGTCCTTGTTGTTATCCTGCTGATCATTATGGGACCCAAGGATACTTGGGCTGCCAGGGCTTTCCAACATCCCCGTAGCCATATCACAAAACACTGAATACAAACTGTTATTCGACCAAAAAAACAGAAAAACAGACTGGAACAGAAGTAATCAGAAAGCCACTAGTCCACTCAGCGATATGAATCTAAACGTACTTTTTATTATCCCAAAACAAGCAACGTTTTCGCTACAGCTCCTGCTATAGCTTCCTCAGAGTACTAAAACAAGTCTGTGACAGTTTCTTTTTAAACAAAAAAGCGCGCCAAATGAGTTAGGCAGTGCCCCATTGTTAAGAGTGGGTGGGTCTTCTGCTGCAAGAACTGGGAGCTCCCCAAATGGAAATAGACACAGTCACTGAACTTATTGACATCATTCTTACATCTAATTTTTTTCTGTTTGAAAACCAATATTTTTTACAGACTCAGGGTATAGCTATGGGCTCACCCTGTGGGACATCAGTTGCAAACATGGTAGTAGCCTACTGGGAGAAAAAATTTCTCCTTTCCAACCCCCAAGTAGTGAAACATGTCATTTATTACACGAGATATTTGGATGATATCTTCATCCTTTTCCAAGGTTCTGAACAGGATGCTACTGCCATCATTGAATTCATGAATGGCACTACATCTTTTTTCAAGTTCACTTTTCACTTTTCTACTGACTCTATTGACTATTTGGATGTCTATCTTGAAAAATCTGATATGAATAACACATTAATTTCATCTATACATAGGAAGCCTACTTATTGTAATTCACTTCTCCATTTTTCAAGTCAACACCCTTTTAGACAAAAAAGATCTATAGTCAAGGGTCAATTGATCCGAGCAGCCAGAATGTGTAGTACCTTGGACCTTTTCAAAAAGGAATGTACACTTCTCTTTGACATGTTTTTCAATCGGGATTACCCAGTTGACTTACTGGAGGACTTGATCACAGAAGTCACGACTAAAAGACTGGAGGGCTTTTATAGACCACTACTTAGCAACACTCTAGGACATTCAGGGGATGTTTCCATAGCTGATGATTTAATGTTAACATCAAGTCCCCCTGTTCCTTGTGAATTACCTCTTAGTAACAAAGAGAATAATTTCCCTCTCAGTTTTATTACAGTGTACAACATGGACTCCAGGATGATTAACTCTATTTTATTCAAAAACTGGTACTACATTTCTAGTCATAGTGGCCTAGGTGAAAAACTGGGGGAAAAACCACTGATAGTTTATAGGAGGGGCAAAACTTGAAGAACTTTTTAGAAGTAAAAACACATCTTGATTTCCATTCATGGCAGAAAGGCAGTTTTCCATGTGGTAACTGTAACTTTTGTAAATACATCAGAACAGGGTGTACACAAACTGTAAATGGCAAAAAAATAATTTGCCATTATAAAGTTAACTGTAACACTAAATCCCTGGTCTATTTAGCTCAATGTGTTTGCTGTCCTGCATACTACATTGGAAAAACTGAGCAAAAATTTAAGGAGAGAATATATCAGCACATCTATGCAATTAAAAAAAGCAAGGATGACAATGCACTCTCAAAACACATTATTTTAAATAAAGATCATAACTTTCTTTTCTCTGCCATTGATCATGTCCCTCATAATATTAGAGGTGGTCCTTCTTCCATTATTTTGGAAACAAAAGAGCTCGAGTGGCAACTAAAACTCGATGCATTTCAACCACCTGGTCTCAATGACAATTGTAATATTTCTTGTCTATTAAAATTAAGGAGTTACTTGAGATAATATCACACTTTTAGATTATTACTTTTTGTTTTTGTTTTTGTTTTATAAATAAAATTGAGGTAATTTTGATTTTTCAAATATGGGATTATTTATAGGTATGATTTACATTTTTAACTTTTTATTTTTATTCCTATTTTCATTTTTTTACTCATGGGCCACTACTCATGCTTCACGGTTCCGGGTAGCTACTTGCTGCCTTGTTGCCATGGTTGGGACCTGTCAGGGAATTTTTTGTATACTTTTGTATACTATCTGGGCTTTACTGTCTGACCTGCCACAGTGAGTGGAGGTCCCGCTGTTTTGGCGGTTTAATGGGCTCGGGTTGAAGTGTTTTTTTATCATTGAATATGTTTGAGTTTGGCGGATTGTCCACTACTGGATTGCCATGGCTCCCCACGGAAGGGGGCGTTTGCATTTTCTGTGACTGGATTTGGTTCATTGACCTTTAGGGGTCTTTTTTTAGCCCTCTGCTTGAGACTTCTGTAGATTTCCTTACTCGGAGCCACTCACAACAAGGCAGAGTGGCAGAGAGTACACGAGTACACGTTTGTGTGCTCGGATCACAGCAAGTATAATTTGATCAATAATTAAGACACTTAATGTGTTAATATTCTATTGGAGGATGACCGCACTTGTTTTGGGGATACCACCTCCATTACTTATTCCAAGTTACATTTTTTGGGGTGGGATTTATTTTCCTTGACACCATATGCAGGGTTGGCCGTATTGGTGGGGTGGGTTGGACTTAAGCTCGTTCTCTTGTAAAACCCATGTCACTATATCTTGTCGGCAATACTCTTTTGTTTGGAAATTGCCAGGTAGGACTGTTTGATAATTTGCACAATATGCATTCAGAGACAGGATTTCTTTCTATTTTGTACAAACCTATAAAGGTTTTTAATACTTTGTAACATGATTGTGCTGGCATCGGAACACGATGCTTTGCGGGTTAACACGGTATATTTGAAATGCTTGTGAGTTGTTGTACCCGATTAGGGTATTATTTAGTGTAGGTAATTGTAATAAGGGCATGTATACATCAAGTCTTTTTGGCTCACTGTCATTTTTTCTGACAGTTTGTTTACATATCGGCTTAACAATTTATGCCGTTTTTACTTAGAACTTTAGGTAACAGCAGCTCGGACAGGTGCCGTTTGCTGAATGTTACTGGTTGTTACTAAATGTTTTATAATGGCAATGTGTTACTTTTTAACAGATTTGTTTTTCACTTTTATTAATAAGATAAGATGTTCAACTGCTAAATTGCAAGGTTTACACTCTCTGTACCTTTAACAATGGGGCACTGCCTAACTTATTTGGCGCGCTTTTTTGTTTAAAAAGAAACTGTCACAGACTTGTTTTAGTACTCTGAGGAAGCTATAGCAGGAGCTGTAGCAAAAACGTTGCTTGTTTTGGGACAATAAAAAGTACGTTTAGATTCATATCGCTGAGTGGACTAGTGGCTTTCTGATTACTTCTGTTCCAGTCTGTTTTTCTGGTTTTTTGGTCGAATAACAGTTTGTATTCAGTGTTTTGTGATATGGCTACGGGGATGTTGGAAAGCCCTGGCAGCCCAAGTATCCTTGGGTCCCATAATGATCAGCAGGATAACAACAAGGACATGAACAATTTGTTAGCAGCTATCACTAAAAGGCTAGACATGCTTTATGGGCGTATGGACCAACTGGACTCTAGGATTGGGCAAGGTCCATCAAACAACAGTACACCAGGTAACAGCGCCTCTTCACTGAATAGCTCTGATTTCATTACAGCGGGTCAAAGGCCTATTCAAACACAATCTGGAGGTGCTCCCATCACCCAGTCTATTTCATCAGATAGGACCAGATCTGGCCCTATTGACAATAATCATCATCAGGTGCTCATTGGCGTTCCTTCTCTTCAGGACTGGATTTCTGACGCTAATTGTGTTTCTTTTGGACAACAGCGAGAACAGGAACTACCGGCACATTCAGATGTCAACTCTACGGACTCAATGGTGAGCAAACTCCACACTTTTGACAATAAACTGGTTAAACTTCGTAAACTACAGCTTGAAGTCTCATATTTTAAACAATGTTTGAACGATAAAATTATACCTAAGGGACTACGTAGTAATTTTGCCCCAACTGGCCTAATCAATGATGACTGCTTTCTTAATGATTTAAAGACACTTTTTGACCAGCAGGGTTTCCAACTCCTTGACTTAATTATTAAGCATTATTCACGACATATCTCAACGTTAACCACTGAACTCAACGATCTTGACAATTCTATCAAGGAGGACTTGGACTTTAACAACTTTAAATATGACTACACACGTATTTTCAACAGCATAGATGCTCTTCTTTTGAAATTGAAGGCCAATAAGACAAAAAAACTAAAGCGTGATAATTTGGCATACCAACAAAATAAAGCATATGAAAAACTTTTTCCCCCTCGAATTTACTCTGGGAATGAACAACTACAAGGCACTGAACAAGCCAGGCTAGATGAAGATTTTGATTCATACGAACCACCTTCAACATCACAAAATTTTTCGGGCTCTAACACAGCCCCAAAACGTAGTAATAGAATGCGGACTAACCAATTTAATGGGAATAATACCAGGAACAACAACTCGTCACAACCTGGGCCAAACTCCCCTTTCCAAAATCAAAACCAGAATTCAGATCATACTGGTTTTTTAGGGAGAAGATACAACACCAGGTATCAACAACAGAGAAGGAACTGGAACAACTGAGATACACCTCAATGGACAACAGGGGTGTTAATACACTCCCAACTATACCTTCCATCTTGAAAAACAGTAAAGGAGACTTTAAGATTTATAATTTTACTGACTTTAAAATAGAGCAAGAATTGATAGACCTTCTTGCCTTAGGTAATTCATTTGTTCCTTCTTGCCATTTTAACCTTACAGAAACTATAATTGATGTTAAATATTTTACAAGAAAACTTAATTTGGGGTTATTATTTTCTTCTCCCATGCAGCGTGAATTAAATAACTTGAGACTGTCAAGTGTGTATAATCCACCTTTACATCCCACGTTAGCCTTATTTGAAAAAGCTTGTGAGGTTGACCTCAGACACCTTGACACTCAAGCTAAATGTCTGGCTAGGAAACCTAATTTCAACATCACTAAAGAGCAGCACAACCTACTTAGGGAGCTAGGTAATATACCCATCCGAGTCCTTAAACCTGATAAGGGTGGGGGGTTAGTCATTCTAAACAAAGATGACTATTCAGAACGGATGGGTAAAATTCTGAACAGTCCAGCTTATAGACCCTCTTCACTCAATGAAATGAACACCATATTTTCCAGAAATAGAGGTTACTTTAGGGACTTATTCCTTGCAGGAAAAGTCAGCAATGAGGTCTATCATTTTATTGATATCACGTTACCTAAGACACCTGTAATTTTCGGTATTCCGAAAATTCACAAAAATTTACATGACCCACCAATTCGGGCACTGATTGATGGGAGGTCTTCCATGACCCACCCTTGTGCCCGATTGGTGGATAATATACTTAGTAAATATCTCAAAATGATACCCTGTGTGTGTAAGGATTCCTGGTCCTTTTTGGCCAATATCAACCAGCTAAAATTAGACCACAGTTTCAACTTTTTGACAGTTGATATTGTGGACTTATATACTTCCATTCCTCATCAGGAAGCATCAGAGTGGGTGGGTCTTCTGCTGCAAGAACTGGGAGCTCCCCAAATGGAAATAGACACAGTCACTGAACTTATTGACATCATTCTTACATCTAATTTTTTTCTGTTTGAAAACCAATATTTTTTACAGACTCAGGGTATAGCTATGGGCTCACCCTGTGGGACATCAGTTGCAAACATGGTAGTAGCCTACTGGGAGAAAAAATTTCTCCTTTCCAACCCCCAAGTAGTGAAACATGTCATTTATTACACGAGATATTTGGATGATATCTTCATCCTTTTCCAAGGTTCTGAACAGGATGCTACTGCCATCATTGAATTCATGAATGGCACTACATCTTTTTTCAAGTTCACTTTTCACTTTTCTACTGACTCTATTGACTATTTGGATGTCTATCTTGAAAAATCTGATATGAATAACACATTAATTTCATCTATACATAGGAAGCCTACTTATTGTAATTCACTTCTCCATTTTTCAAGTCAACACCCTTTTAGACAAAAAAGATCTATAGTCAAGGGTCAATTGATCCGAGCAGCCAGAATGTGTAGTACCTTGGACCTTTTCAAAAAGGAATGTACACTTCTCTTTGACATGTTTTTCAATCGGGATTACCCAGTTGACTTACTGGAGGACTTGATCACAGAAGTCACGACTAAAAGACTGGAGGGCTTTTATAGACCACTACTTAGCAACACTCTAGGACATTCAGGGGATGTTTCCATAGCTGATGATTTAATGTTAACATCAAGTCCCCCTGTTCCTTGTGAATTACCTCTTAGTAACAAAGAGAATAATTTCCCTCTCAGTTTTATTACAGTGTACAACATGGACTCCAGGATGATTAACTCTATTTTATTCAAAAACTGGTACTACATTTCTAGTCATAGTGGCCTAGGTGAAAACTGGGGAAAACCACTGATAGTTTATAGGAGGGCAAAACTTGAAGAACTTTTTAGAAGTAAAAACACATCTTGATTTCCATTCACGGCAGAAAGGCAGTTTTCCATGTGGTAACTGTAACTTTTGTAAATACATCAGAACAGGGTGTACACAAACTGTAAATGGCAAAAAAATAATTTGCCATTATAAAGTTAACTGTAACACTAAATCCCTGGTCTATTTAGCTCAATGTGTTTGCTGTCCTGCATATTACATTGGAAAAACTGAGCAAAAATTTAAGGAGAGAATATATCAGCACATCTATGCAATTAAAAAAAGCAAGGATGATAATGCACTCTCAAAACACATTATTTTAAACAAAGACCACAACTTTCTTTTCTCTGCCATTGACCATGTCCCTCATAATATTAGAGGTGGTCCTTCTTCCATTATTTTGGAAACAAAAGAGCTCGAGTGGCAACTAAAACTCGATGCATTTCAACCACCTGGTCTCAATGACAATTGCAATATTTCTTGTCTATTAAAATTAAGGAGTTACTTGAGATAATATCACACTTTAGATTTTTATTTTTTGTTTTTGTTTTATAACTAAAATTGAGAAACTTGATTTTTCAAATATGGGATTATTCATAGGTATGATTTACATTTTTAAATTTTTATTTTCACTTTCACTCATGGGCCACTACTCATGCTTCACGGTCTCGGGTAGCTACTTGCTGCCTTGTTGCCATGGTTGGGACCTGACAGGGAATTTTTTGTATACCTTTGTACATTATTTGTGTTTTGCTTTCTGATCTGCTACAGTGAGTGGAGGTCCCGCTGTTTTGGCGGTGTAATGGGCTCGGGTTGAAGTGCTTTTTTATTTATCATTGAATATGTTTGAGGTTGGCGGATTGTCCACTACCGGATTACCATGGCTCCCTACGGAAGGGGGCGTTTGCATTTTTTGTGACTGGATTTGGTTCATTGACCTTTAGGGGTCTTTTTTTCCCCTCTGCTTGAGATTTCTGTAGATTTTCTTACTAGGAGCCACTCATAACAAGGCAGAGTGGCAGAGAGTACACGAGTACACGCTTGTGTGCTCGGATCACAAGAAGTAAAATTTGATCAATAATTAAGACACTTAACGTTTTAATATCCTATTGGAGGATGACCGCACTTGTTTTGGGGACACTACCTCTATTATTTACTCCAAGTTACATTTTCCTTGGGGTGGGATTTATTTTCCTTGACATCATATGCAGGGTAGGCCGTATTGGTGGGGTGGGTTGGACTTAAGCTCGTTCTCTTGTAAAACCCATGTCACTATATCTTGTCGGCAATACTCTTTTGTTTGGAAATTGCCAGGTAGGACTGTTTGATAATTTGCACAATATGCATTCAGAGACAGGATTTCTTTCTATTTTGTACAAACCTATAAAGGTTTTTAATACTTTGTAACATGATTGTGCTGGCATCGGAACACGATGCTTTGCGGGTTAACACGGTATATTTGAAATGCTTGTGAGTTGTTGTACCCGATCAGGGTATTATTTAGTGTAGGTAATTGTAATAGGGGCATGTATACATCAAGTCTTTTTGGCCCATTGTCACTTTTTCTGACAGTTTGTTTACATATCGGCTTAACAATTTATGCCGTTTTTACTTAGAACTCTAGTTAACAGCAGCTCGGACAGGTGCCGTTTGCTGAATGTTACTGGTTGTTACTAAATGTTTTATGATGGCAACGTGTTATTTTTTTAACAGATTTATTTTTTAACAGATTTGTTTTTTTACTTTTATCAATAAGATAAGATGTTTAACTGCTAAATTGCATGGTTACACTCTCTGTACCTTTAACAATGGGGCACTGCCTAACTCATTTGGCGCGCTTTTTTGTTTAAAAAGAAACTGTCACAGACTTGTTTTAGTACTCTGAGGAAGCTATAGCAGGAGCTGTAGCGAAAACGTTGCTTGTTTTGGGATAATAAAAAATATCAAGAAATGCAAGAAGAAGCTACAGCAATGTGGCACAAGGGCACTCAAATAGTTCCAGTAATAGGAACAACTGGGCTAATAAAACAGAATTTACAGGCATATATAAATATGCTACCAGTACAGGTGACCCTTTATGTACTACAAGAGGAGATAATTCTAGGAACATTGTCTGTGCGCTGAGAAGAGCACATTTGGCAAACATCAAAGATGATCAATATTGATTTTTCATGAACTTTGAAGTCTGCTTACAGTAACATTTGGAATGTTTCCAAGACAGAAAATGTACCTGTCAATATTTTTGATCCGTTTAATGATCCTATTGTAGAAATACCACATCATGGATACCATGGTGACTGTTTTGAGCAGTCACTTTCTTTAAATATGCGACGACTGCATCCTGAGTCGTTAATCAGTGAAGTCCATTATATAAATGGGAAAACATGGAACATCATTGCTTCCTTTTGACCAAATTAAATATTTTCCAGTAAGTGGTAGACTATATATAAAATATAAATATATATATATATATATATATATATATATATATATATATATATATATATATATATATATATATATATATAAACTATGTATAAATAAAATAAATAAATAAATAAATAAGTGGTAGACCTATCATTCCCTAGTATCACATACTTTTGAATGTCTCAATAATGATTGTTGCCTCGTGCTTGCGAAATGGCTAATTATTAAAGACTGTAATAGCTCACCACTACCACAGCATACATGGGCCCTCACCCTCTTGAGGTCTGCTTTGGGTCTCACAGTAGGAGAAAAAGACCTCTACAGAAGCTCTTTAGCTTGCTAAAATTATCTTGTACTTAAAAGAAGTACTAAATAAAATGTTGCCAGTTTTCATATTAAATTAAGAGTATATGCATGAATGTAAATGCAACAAGGAAAATTATAAGAATATGTCTTGTAATAAATGGCAATATTTATTTATCTGCATTTTTTACCAGGAAAGTCCAAATGAGCACTGCCCTTTTTCAGCAGAGGCCTGGGCAGAAAAGATCCATTATACAGGCATTGTGGATATCATTTTACATTGTTTCAACATTTACAGTCCATTTCATGCATGAGCAATGGTTCCATTATTCAGACATCCCTGATATTAGTTGCATCATTTACAAACAGTTTTGATTAAAAATAACAGTTACATGGGTTGTATATAAATAATTTTTTTTAGAATAGAGTTAGAACAGCCCACAGAAAGGAAGGATGGGAGGAGCACAATGAAGATCCGATTAGATGATATACAGGGTGTAGTTGCAATAGTACATTAAGTTTTGTGCAGCAGAAAGTTATGGCACAAAATGATATAGCTATATTAGTACAAGTTTAACCTGGGATGGTGCAAATGTAGAACCAATTATCTTTTTAGTCTTTCAAGTTGCAGACTATTCTTAAGTGGGGTAGGATGGTATTCTAGCTATTAACAATGCAGTATGAATACAGGGACTATCCTGTATTGTTAGGCTTAGTTATGGAGAGCAATGAGTTGTCATGAGAGCACAGAGGTTTCTTTGTCATGCAAGGTTGAATGAAAGAGTGAAGAGATGAGATTTTTACAGGTTGCACAATAGTTTGATGTTTGTAGTTAATTGTCTGTACAACAGAAAATTATTTAGTTCAAGACAGTTTCCTGATTTTAAAGATGAAATGATGTGATTTGTATCACTAGTGGATCGCTAATTTTGCTACTTTACGGTAGCATTGTTCTAGTTTGGTTGGTAGAAGCTGAGATTGGTTAGGACAGGAGAGGCATATCATAGGGTGGGGAGTAGAAAAAAAGATATTATGATTTCAGTCTCAGACTGAATGTTTATAAATTAAAACTGATTTAAATTAAGTACACATCCAACTATGCTATTGTAACATGCATCATTATAATACATTCATACCATAGGCTGAGTTCCATGAGAAGTTTACTGGTCAGCCGGTACTGCATTAAGTGTATTCCTTCAATAACTTCCTCCCACATACAACTGAACTACTGGATGCTGATACACTGACATCTCTGATAACTCACTTCCCATTAGAGCTAAAAGCTGGGCATCCTCTCTACTGTGAATTACATTGCATGTATGTTATATTTTACTTATATCTTTGCATAACAGGTACCATTAAGCCACAACTTCCGCTGCACATCGCCAAGGCTCTAAACTCCTTTCTTTCCCTCTAAATTGTCTTTGTTTTTCACAGAGTTGAAACTCTGATACCTGCTAACATATCTTACAAAATTCTGCTCCCTCATATCTCTATCTTGCCTTTTACTTTTAGTCTGCACTGGTCTCTGCTCCCTCCTCTCTCTTGCCTTCTTATGTTTATTCTGTACCTCCCCATAAGCTCCTCACCTCAAGCTATCTGTCTCAAATTTTACTGCAAAATAAAACAAAATGGTAATGCTTACTGATAGTTTTTTTTGAGAAATTTGTTCTCTTTTGAAGTCCGCTCCACCCGCTCCATTCACCCTCACTCCTCTCAGGCTCAATCCGCTCCCCTACCCTACCGACATTCCCACCCACCTCCATTTTCTCTACATTTATACTCTCTACACCACACTTTTTCACGTTACTCTAACCAATCTGCTTTCTCCACCAGTAACAATCCTCATTGCTTTCCCACTCTTACCATAATTCTCTTCCCTCCTAGTCTCACTACATATATCTCTTCTCTCCCTGTAATATCCTACTTCTACTGCTATCTCCAGTTAACCCTACTACATATAAGCAGCTGTTCCTCACTATCCTCATTCATACTTATTCTTACCTATCTATAAACATACACTCCTTATACCTGACTCACCACTCATCTTTCATCATCCTCCATGCATATCTTTTTACTTCTCTTCTCTTCCTTCTCTCTCTATCAACCACGTACCACATCGCACTCTTACAAAAACCATCACCCACTCTCTCCATCACTCACATTAACAGCACCATCCTCCACTCACATCTAATCTCTCCATCTCTCTCTAATTTTTCACCTTCACACCTCTTCAAGATTAACGTTTTTCCAAGCATCTCACTCTCCTCTACTCTGAAGTTTAGAACATCTGCTTCTACAGACTTCTTCACATATCTTTTTACTTTCATCGATGCAGTTTTCCTGAATGGTGACATCCATCCCAATCCAGGTACACCTACCACCACCACCCCTTACAACTACTTCCTCACATCTCACTCCCCAACTTCTTACCCCCACCCCCTCTCCCTCTCCTAAATCATTAAACATTTATGCTATATCTATATTCAAAGCCTTGTAAATAAGATTACAGAACTGCATTCCTGGATTGCTAACACTTTCCCCCATATCCTAACCCTGTCAGAAACCTGGTTAAAACCACATATTACAAACACCAAAATCCTACCCCCCAGGTTACAATATCGTTCAGTCTGACAGACTCACAAAGAGTGGCGGAGGCATTGCCATCCTCTACTCTCACCAATGTAATGTCTCCCCACTTTCCATTTCTATACCTAGCTTTGAGCCTGCTGAACTTCTTATATTAAACTATCACCTTAACTCTTACAATAAAATTTGCTATAGCATCTATCTATATCCCCCAGGGAACAATCCTTAAGAACATACTCTCATGGATCGCGCAATATGTAACATATGAAACCATCATCCTTGGTGACATAAACATAGACTGGCTAAACTTACAATATGCCCTAACATCTGCATCAACCTTCATGGCTTCCACTGACTCATCACCTCCCGTACTCACATTAACAAAAACTCCATTGATGGCCCTACCCTAGACTGAATCCTCACCTCAGATCCCAGCATTTACCATAACCCTGGGACACTTCCAGACTCTTTAAGTGACCATTTTCCTACCTATATCCAAAGATACTCCCAGCAACCACCCAAAAACATCTATATAGAGACTGTATAAACTCACCAACTTGAATCCATATACTTTTAATCCTAAATTGTCCAGCATAAATTGATCCTTCCTTCATCAACTCCCTCTTAATGAGGCTGTTAAATCATTCAATCAGATCTTCCTAGACATAGTAAATTCACTAGCACCTACCAGAAAAATCAGAATAAAATCTACTTTTGCCCCATGGCTCACTAAACATACCTTGTCCTATATGCATAACAAAAATGGTGTCTGGAAAGCCTCTGTCAAAAACAAATCCCCTCCCCTACTTCAACAGTACAAAGAGCTCAGAAACCTGACAAAAAAACTAGTTAATAATAAGAAGAAGAATTTACTCTGCTCCACCCAATCAAACCCACAGAATAATCCAAGAAAATTCTGGACAACCATTTATAAACTTCTTTATCCTGGCAACCCTACCACTTCCCCCCATACCACTACTACTGAAATAGCCACTCTCCTAAACATCTACTTTATAGATTCAATCCAAAAACTAACTCAAAATAACAACACATCCTCTACCCCTCCTTCATTCCCAAACAAAACACCTTTCATTAGCTTCTCATTTAAACCAGTTCCCACCATTTAAATTAAATCTCTCTCTTTTCTCAGACTCAAACCCTGCTCCCTCTCTGCTGACAAACTACCTTCTTAATTTCTCGGAATTGCTCCAGAGTCTATTGCCTACTCTGTCTCTATACTCATAAATTGATCCATTAATGAAGCCTGTGTCCCTGACAAATGGAAATCCTTCCTTACAATCCCACTACATAATGGCGGAAACTCCATTGACCCTTCTAATTACAGACCCATTGCCATTCTGTCCCCTATCTCCAAAATACTTGAGAAAGTCATACATACCCAATTACTCAAGCACCTGCTTTATAATAGCCTACTAACCTCCACCCAACATGGTTTTAGGCCACACCACAGTACATCCATTGGTTTACTTTCACCCAAACAATAGCCAAGGCCCGTGATAACAACCTGCTCAGCTCCTGCTTATTCCTTGATCTCTCAAAGGCTTTTGATATGGCTTCTCATACTAAACTTCTAAATAAATTGTCAGAACTCAACCTATCCAGCTCCTCAGTAAACTGGTTCTCCAGCTACCTCTCCAGTAGGCAACAATCTGTTCACTGGAAAACTGTCTTCTCCCCTTCCTTCCCATCAACACAGGAGTTTCTCAAGGATCTATCCTGGGCCCCCTCTTATTCAACATTTTCACAAACAAACTACATTCTGCCTGTACACTCTCCATGCTATTACAATATGCTGATGATTCCACACTTATCTCCACCACCTACCACCCATAGTATTCATAATCTTTTAACACTTGCTCAGGATACCTTCTCATCTGTCAAAAAATGGCTCTCCAATAATCAGCTAGTATTAAATCCTAACATAACAAAACTCCTCTTCTTTCCTAGAACACTGGCACAATTCAAATCCTCCTTAGTCATCACATCCGTTAACAATATCATCATTAAAGCTGAACCTCATACAAACTACTTGACACCATATTTGACAATGAACTAAAATTCAACTTGCACATACAACAATGTATAAAGAAAACCCACTAGAAACTTGGACTACTTTACTGAAACCAGAAATTCTTACCCCTTTTACCAAACTTTCTCTGCCCAGTCACTCCTCTTACCATGTCTACTTTATGCTGCCCCTATTCTCACAAACATTCAATCTACTCTATTGTCCAAACTAGACCAAACATACAATAAAATAGCTAGATTCAACACTAACCTTCCCCATAATACCCATCACTGTCTCACCCTAAAAAAGCTTCAGTGGCCTGAATTGTGTCATCAGCTACTGCTTCCTCAATTACATATCACACATTCTGTTCTCTAAAATCCCTTTTCCTGTCCCTCTCTCTCCAACCTAGTATCTTACTACACCCCCTCTGACATCTCTGCACAACTGACAAGCATCATCTTGACATCTACAAACCCAAAAAGAACATTGAAAAGTCCCTTTATAAGTACTCAATAACACATGTTTGGAACACACTCTCCCTTAATATAAGTAATATCTCCAACAACACCAGTTTAAGAGAGAGTTAAAACACTATCTCCAAAAGACCCAGTCCTATTCATGCCAAGCCTCTACATGACATCATTGTTTTCTCTACATCCCCTCTTTTGAACTCACTCCTCTTCTATTCCATTAGAATTTTATCTCCTTTTTTTTTTTATACTCTCTGACATGCAATACAGTGTTTTTTTACACTCTTACATCACCCAGATGGAACTTGTACCTCTGTTATGTCTCTCTTGTTAAAATACTGTTTCTCCCTCTCTAGCATTGTATATTTTCGTAATGGGAATTTTCACTGGATTAATGAGTCTTGGTGCTGTAGGCTGGGGTTTGTCTCCTCGTGTTACAGCAATGTACCTTGTACCATTATGTTATTGTACATCTATTGTAAGTTTGTATATATCGTGAGCTATGTCTGTAACTATATTGGAGCTTTTTTGCTCGGGTCTCCACTGAAAATGGCCCTTGGCTCAGTTGGACCAACCTGGTTAAAAAATGTCAGATAAATTAATAAGTACATAAATAATACTTTAACTGATATCATAACATCATATGTCCTGTCACTCAAATGTACCTGTGCAAGTGTTTCATTTAGGCATGTTTTAGATTACTTTTAGCAGTTTTTTACCTTTGTCCTAGGATGTGGCTGAAAAGGGTTTGCAGACTAGCCTACCTACCTGGTTCTCTCTCTGTCTTAGCCAGACACATGCACACACACACACACACACACACACACACACACACACACACACACACACACACACACACACACTGCTTGTAGCATGTACCAGCAGTATGACCGTGTATATGGCATTTACACAGTGTAGCAGCCCCATAACCACCTAATAATATGCAAAGGTTGTGGATTTGGAAAGAACAGTTAAGCTTTGTAGTGTCTCTACAAACCCTCCAATAAAATATACCAGGACAGTATATGTGAATGCAACATTTATTCTGCTGAGTTCCGTATGAGCATGGGTGGAATACACAAGAGTTGTGGATATGTACATAAAAGTTGTGCTATGTAGCACTCCTGCAAGCCAGTAATGTGTATCTGTGTGATTTATCTTACTAGATATATAGTATTGGTACTACATGGTCTTTAAATCTGTTTAAAGATACAGTCCACGAAATTACTGCATAAACAACATACACAATAAAGAATACTTAATTCATATCAACCAACTTCCTATACTCTAATAATGATTTAAATATACATATATATTCAAAACAATTTGATAGAAATAAATATATTATGTAAAATATATATACCTCTATACATACATACACACTTACATAAAATACTAACAGACCTAGAAAGCCCTAAAACTAAATAATTGTTAGCATTCTAAGTTACCAATATTCATTAAGTCAAGGTTTATACATGGCACCTAAATTAATAATCCATAGTCTCTCTTTATAATCTAGCATCTTATGTTTTCAGATTTTAGATAAAACATTACCCATAACTGCATCTATACCAAAAAAATAAAATGTGTGGAGCCATGTTCAAGTTGGTGATTATATAAAGCACTTCTAAACCATTGACAATTAATGTCACTCAGATGTAGCGCTATCCTGTAGGTTCATAGGTGTGTACTAGGCTAATGGCCCTGGACCCTTGACAAGCCTAACCCATAGAGGTCCTGCCCGACATTAGTTCCTAGTGCCTCTAGAAAATAGAGCCACCGGAATGATCCCTGGGGTGAACTTTCTATTACCCATCCACTCATCAAGATTTCTCTTGAAGAGGGACAGCAAGGTGCTCTTCTTGACATGTATGGGAAGTCTATTCCAGAGCCTAGGCAGTCTCTGGGTGATGAACCTGTCCCTCCAGCATGTTCTGTTGATTGTGATAATGAGGTTGAGGTCTCTGGAGTGTGTGGTGCGGTGGGATTGGGATTTCTTTAGATGTATCATTTCTAACAGAGCTAGGTCAGACATGGCTTTGTAAGTCAAGCAAAGAGCACCTCTAAGGAGGTGATATGAGACAGAGAATAGCTTCCTGAGGTACTCCAGCTGTTGCAGGTGTCTAGTGTGGTACATGCCAAATGGGTCATTATACTCCATGATTAGTCTAATGAGGGAAGAGTAGAGAGAGACTATGACCTCTTTCTTCCTGGATGCAAAACCCTTGGCAATGAGATGTGCCACATAGAAGGACTTTCTGACCACAGTGTCAATGCGGTGATCGAAGGAGAGGTTGCTGTCAACCTGCTTCCCCAGATCTCTAATAATGCATTCAGTGTTCAGTGGGCTCCCATCGATATGGTAATTAGTGGGAACTGAGTTTTTACTAAAGGGGATGACAACACATTTTTTGGCATTAAGCTTAAGGCCATGGTTTCGACACCAGTCATTGGTCTCAGTGAGGCCTTTCTGTAGGATGTCTGCATCATTTGGGGAGTTAATAATGGCTCCCAGCTTGCAGTCGTCTGCAAACTTGGTCAGCCAGAGTCCCTTTGTATTGGCCTGGACTTCTGAGAAGTAGATGCTGAACAGGAGGGGACCCAGGACCGATCCCGGTGGGACTCCACTTGTGACTGGTCAGTAGTCTGTCTTGGAGTCTACTATTTTCACACTGTGTGTTCTATCTGTGAGTCAATTTGCAACCCACCTGGTGATATATGAGTTGATGCCTAGTTTGGTGAGTTTATCAATAATTCCTGAGTGAGGAATGGTATCAAAGGCCTTGGCCAGATTGAGGTAGGCTGTATGCACAGCCTTACCTTCATCCACAGCCCTTGTCACTGACTCAAAGAAGTCAACCATGTTGAGCGGGCATGATGTCCCTTTCACAAAACTAAATTGCATGGGGTCTAGAGTTTGGAGAATTCCTATATCTTTGTTAATTAGGTCCATGATGATGCACTCCATGGGCAGGATTCACAAAGGCTTGCACGGAGGTGTAAGAGACGTGTAAGACTCCATGCAAGCCTCACTATCCAGGAACAGCCCTAAACTCCGTGTAAGAGACCAGCTAAAACGTCTCTTACACGGACTGGGCGTGGATATGCTAAATACCTCACTTGCAGCCAAAAGGCATGCAAATGAGGTAGAGTAGCGATCCATGAAGCAGAAAGCAGCCCGTGTAAGAGCCGTTTTAGCTGCAGAAATGTACTCAGTTGACAACCGAGTACATTTCTGCAAAAAATCACAATGGAGCCATGTCGGCTCCAAATAAAGGGCGCATATGTGTCAGGCAGCATGCCAATGGCCAAATATGTGGCCATTGGCAAGGTACCCCGATGAAAATATGAAAAATAATATTTTTTTGGCGATCGCCGATGTTTAAACGCAGCACAGCCCCGCGCAAACGGGTTGCTCTGTATAAAACATAAAAATGAAGGTTATAAACCCACAAATGTGGGTTTTATGCAATACATGGATTTACAATACAGGGACCAGCAGACCAAAAACAACATGGCCACCGTTTAGTGGTTGCTAAGGGGGGAAGCTGAGTCTAAGAGATGTAACTAAGCATTAGTAGGCAATCTGATGTAAATGAGTGTTAGGATACTGAATTCCACTGTCACATAGCAAATGAGCACATTCTGAGTAGTGTAAGAGATACATAAGGGGGAGGAATAGAGTAGGAGATAGGTGACATCACAGGGGGAATGGTAGAAAGAAATGCAGTTCATTGGAGGTCAGTGTTACATGACAGATGTCAGACACATATCATGGAAAGAGGAGTGCCACAAGATAAGCATGGGAAAGTCAAGAAATGGAAGGTGTACACTGTTGCTTACACCAAAGTTTCTTGCTGGGCGTGCATGCACACGCGTGTGCGCCATGAGGCACGGGTAGGGCAGTGTCCGCATGTGTAAGGCAGACTGAGCATATGGGAGCGTGTTGGCAGACTTCTAAGACTGTTTGCGCTGGTGTGCACGCATTTTAACCCGGATAAGCAGATTCTGAACCATGTAAGCATGTGTGCACACGTGTAAGCCACTGTGAGCGTGTTTCTGCTGGTATGCGCATTGCTCCCCCCTGAGGAAACAGAAAGGAAAAAGGAAGCAACAGAATTAGTAGGAAGCTAACAGGGAATACTGCTGGAGATAGCAGGTGAAAACAATTAGAAGCAGGCAATTACACAGGCAGAATAGTAGCTCAGCCAAGAACTTAAAACTCTGCAAACAGCAGTGCAAGATGTTTCTCTCAAGAGACACTGCAAGACAGGAGTAAGCTATTAGAAGTGAAAACTGAAAAAGCTGAACTCAGAGCAGAAATGCTAGGGGCTGCCATAGCTGTCATAAGGAGACATAGGCGACTTGCTGAGGGTGGTGACAATGCAGATGGTGCCAGACTACCCACAGTGAGGAGACGGAGAAGAGTGTACAGGCCCAGGGTCACCTACCATGGGTTACATGAGCTGGAGATAGTAGAGCGCTATAGAGTGGACAGAGACCTCCTGCAGCAAATTGTCGAGCTGTGCAGGCCGTGCCTCACACATAGAACCAACAGAGGGGAACCCATCCCAGTGGAAACCAAGGTATGTGTTGGCCTAAGAATACTAGCAACAGGTACCTTCCAGAGACCAACTGGTGATATGATGGGGATATCACAGGCATCAGCCTCCAGGGTACTGCACCAGTTCCTGGATGCCATGTCAGCACATGTCGGTGATCATGTATATTTCTCCAATGCCCGTGAGGTATTGGCCAGCAATATGCATCTCTTCCAGCAAATAGCGGAATACCCTGAGGTAGTGGGTGCAATAGACTGCCCGCACATATGCATCAAAGCACCAGCCGGTGAGTGGGGTAGGGCCTACATTAACTGCAAGGGCTTCCCCTCCATCAACTGCCGGGTTGTGTGTGATGCCCAGGGCATAATAATGAATGTGTGTGCTGGCTGCCCTGGGAGCTACCATGATTCCCATATCTGGCATTTGACGCAGCTGTACCAGACATTTGCCAATGGGGACATCCCACACGGACACCTAGTGGGGGATGCCGGTTATGCACTGGGGCCATCGCTGATGTCACCCCTCAGAAGCGCACACACACCTGAACAGGACCGCCATAATGAGGCACACGCACAAACACGTAATGTAATAGACCGTGTGTTTGGGCTGCTCAAGTCACAGTTCCGGTGTCTGGACACATCTGGTGGAGCCTTGCAGTACTCACCAACTACATGTACCCAAATTGTCATGGTATATGCTATGCTACATAATATGATCTTGCGAAAACAGCTGCAGCAGGACCAGCATAGGGCCGGGCCAAACAGTCCCCCACCATTGCCAAGGCCATCACAGGCAGAGCGTGACTCAGAGGAAACAACCTGAGCCTGCCCCAGTAGGCAGAAGTAGGCATGCCCAGTATGCCCTGGCCTTGGCAAAGAGGCAATGCATAGCACATACACTGGCTCAGTAGGAACCCTGGGAATGATACCCCTCTCTGACTTACTCATATAATAACATGGATTCCTAAAATGACATAACCTGCTCTCGAACATGTACAGGGAGTGTAATATGTGCATCCGACAGAGGCAGCCCTGCAGCACCACCTGAGGCATGAATGCCATGTGTTAAGTAATGTAACACCATGTAGTATATGCACACTTGAAGACCCTGACTAACATCCTACCCTCACCAAGCATGATGCCACAATATGATGATGGGATGATCAATTGCAATAATTGGCTGAAGTATTGCAGTTAGTCAAAGGGGATCCAATGTGTGCCAGCCTGGGATGACATGCTGAGCATGACATGATGCTCCACCTGCTAGTGGTGGCGTGCACCTCTCAGTCCAGGCTGCATGGATACTGGCAAAGGCTGTCATTACCCACAGCGTGCCCTGAATAGGTAAGGCTCAAAACACAAACCCACCTCCAGAGGTATCACAAGGGATAAGAACCTAGATGTAATGCTACCCAATGCCAGAAGTCTAAACAGCAAGATCCGTGCAGTGTAAACCCAGCCAGTATGGAGAATGTTGATATCTGTCCTGTAACAGAAAACTGGGTCAAGGCTCACAACAGCACCCTAACACTACCAGGTTACACCTCATACTGTGCTGTACAGCCTCAAACCATGGAACAAGCTACAAAAGGAGGGTGACTAGCAATAATTGTCAAGGATAACCACACCCCCATGTTGGTACCACAACAAGAAGCAGCATGGACTAGCCATGGTCAAGTAACAGTGGCTAAAACTGCTTCCCAGTTTATAGCCTGCTACAGACTACTGTCATAACACCAGGAACTGCACCTGGCCTATGTTGGAATACATGAATATATCAAGCCCCCCAAACCACATTATTTTGGGTGACTGAAAATACCCAGACATAGACTGGGAGCATTATACTAGCTCCAACACTGTAGGAGAAAAGTTCCTAGAATCCATAAACCAAAATGCCCAGGAACAACGTACCACTCCCACAAGAGGGGTAAGCATACTGGATGTGATAATCAGCAACATGGGTACTGGATGGCAAGACGAGAAGTGTATTGCTCACTGGTAAAACCAGACCATAGAGTAATCACACTGGATATACAATGCACTCCTCCAAACTGATGTGGAATCCATTAAAGGCCCTGTGCAGGTGCAAAATATGGGCCACACCTCAGAACCTGTTATACAGGCATTCCATGAACACAGCCAGGAATGCATGGATTATGCAATCACAAATAACAACAAGACACAATGCCATACACGCAGGCATCTGGCATGCTGGACTCCAGCCATTACCAAACCATGCAAGAGAATGAGGAAGCTACTACATGATAGAGCAAACATAAAAAGGGAAGTAATCACTGATCAGTAGTATGGCAATAAAATATGTCCACACATACAATCCACTAAGGCCAGCTACAACAAGTTGAATCTGTGAATCCTGAGGCAATGTTACACCTGCCCCAAGTACACAGACAACCCTCAACTCCCCAAGAAATACAAATATATCTGAGAGATGCAAACATTTATCCAAACCGGAGGCTGAGCTCCCTCAACTCAGTACTGTCAAAACTAGTCAGGAGGAGAAGGTAACCACACACACCACAAACCCAGTCCCACATAGACCTATCACAACTGCAAACCAAAGACATAAACACAGAAAAACATTCCCGGAGGCCCTAATTACAAACACAACACACCAACAGAGGCCTCCAAAGCAGACCCCGAAGCAACCACAACCTCCAAACATAGCACGTGCAACACATAGTACACAAAGCTGGTGTACCAAACAGTCACAGGCCAGAAGGAGAAACAACATGCCTGATACAGTTGTAATAGGTGACTCCATAGTCAGACACACTGCTGTCCCGCTCACCAGACTGAACAAGGGAAAGGGTTCAGTAAGCTGCCTGTAGGCTGCTGCAATATGCCACATAACAGAAGTACGCAGGTCACCCCAAAGCAAGTAGAAATATAATGCAGTCATTGTCCATGCTGGCGTGAATGACCTGAGATGTACCTCCCTGGACTACATGAAAAGAGACATAGATGAGCTCTCTGAGTATGTACTCCAGGCCGGTATGACACTGACCATTTGCAGCATCCTACCCTCACCAAGAATGATGCCACAGTACAAACACAGAATGATCAGCTTTAACAAGTGGCACAATTACTGCTGTCATTCCAAGAGGATCTAATGTCTGTCTGCTTGGGATGTCATGCTTGACAAGCCATGCTGCTGTTCCAGGGATGACTTGCACCTGTTACCCCCTGGGTGTCTGGATATTGGATAAGGCTTTTGCCACCTCCATAGAGCCTTACGTAGGCAAGGCTGAAAAGACTAACCCACCACCCTAGAAAACATAAGTGGTAAGAAACATAAGGATAATGCTGACCAATTCCAGACGTGTAAGAGACAATATGCATGCTCCTGAGGCCCTCCCCAGTATGGAGAACATCGGTGTCTGTGCAGTGACAGAAACCTGCTGCAAGCCTCCTGACAGCACACCAGCACTACCAGGTTATACCTCATATCATGCGTTATGGCCCCAAAACCTGAACCAAAACATAAAAGGAGGGGGAGTATCCATATTCAGCACAGACACCCATACGTCCAGGTAACTGACAATGCACGTAGCATTGGAGACCACCCATGTGCACCTAACCATAGGCAAAACTGCTGTACAGTCTGTAGCATGCTACAGACCATACTCTCACACACAGGAACCCCACCCAGCCTTCCTGAAGACACTGGACAGTATGAATGACCCACCAAATACCAAACAAGGTACTCACAAATTACCACATAGGTGGTAAACCATTATGTATGGAAGGAGTAATCAGGGACCTAGGGACACAAGTGGACAGTAACCTGTTATGTGACACTCACATTGCCAATCTGGCTAGGAAGACTGTCTATATTGGACACCGTATCATGAAAGGATTCACATCTACATCAACAGAGGTCATTGTGCCCCTGTACTGTTCTGTTATCAGACCCATAATCTAGTACAATTCCTCATTTGGGATGTACCTTACCTGACACCTGCAGCAGTTAGAAAGACCTCAAAGGTACCTCACCAAGAGGATAAATGGTCTCAAATATATGTCATATGCTGCTTGGCTGTAGACAGCCCAGCTGAATGCAGTCACATACTGCCTACATAGAGGCGTTGTATGCCTGTTGTACAAGGCCATGTCCAACACAGGAGTAATGGACATGCTCCACCCCAGAAAACCCAAAGCCATCGGAGCTGTGAGAGTGAGAGATGTCATCCTCAACACATAATGAAACAGGATGTGCTGGAGGGACAGATACATATCCCAGAGGCTCCCTACACCCTGGAACAGAATCCCACTCCATGTTAGGCAGAGCCCCTCACTGACACTCTTCAACAGGAATCTTGCCAAGTGGATGGATGATCGTAGATGTACACTGGGGTCTTCACTGTGTCACGTCCAGACAGAGGCACAGTAAAGTAAATCATAAATGGCCATAATATTCACATAGCAAGGGGTGGCGAAAGCCACACACACTCTGGCTAGGCTTATAAATGCCCTAGGGTGGATAGCCTAGTATGAACCTATGAACCTATGAAGATACAAATTGTACAAGACACTAAGGATAATCACAAGGCTGTCTCAACTGATGGTAGGAACCTTGTTGGGAATTCACGGATATGCTCTGAATCACTCAAATATTACAAACAACATACCAAACACACACACATATTGCCAACATACAACCTGACAGGTGCAGTGCAACCCCCCCCCCCCCCAGAATGCAAAATATCTATCCCAGCAGACTGCTGGCCCCCTGAATGAATACTGAAAACTACCACCCCAGAATCCTGACAAGCTTGGTCTGCACAGCTATGGAAAGGATCAGCATGTACCGCAGACATAAAGATATTGGGGACCTACTGACACCGGACCCTACCCAGTGTGGCTTTCTTAAGTGCAGATGCTGCCCCTTAAACATGTTTGACTCATTTGAAACAGTCATTAAGGTCATTGATGAGGGCAATGTGGTCCACACAGCGTAGCTGGACCTTGCAAAGGCTTCCATACAATACCCCATGTGTTCATTATAGATAGGCTCACCAGCTTAAATATAAACCCCTATGTCAGTAGAGGGGTTGAAACCAGACCAAGGACAGAACTGACATGGTCAGACATGCTGCATCCATGTCAGACTACAAACCAGATATAACTGGCATCCCACAAGACTTGGTCCTGGGACCTCCCTCATTTGGTATATATGTCCCATAGGTACAGGCCAACATGGAAGGACTGTGTCAGAACATGTTTGCAGAGGACTACAAACTGGCCACCATATCTGACCCTCCAGCTGACACAAGCATCCCACAAAAGGGCCACATAGAAACAGACAACTGGTGCCATAGCCATGTCAGCAAGCTAATTGCAGAAAAGTGTATAGTCAACCCCTGTGGATATACAGTAAGTGCCCACCAATTACCACATAGGTGTTAACCCATTACGTACTTAACATGTAATGAGAGACCTGGGGACACAAGGTGATAGATATCCTGCATTGGACAAACATGTGGCTGTAGTGTTTGCAGAAACATACAATATACCCACCAAATCATGAAGGTTGTCAGATCTAGATAAGGGGAGGTCATTGTGGCTCTGCAGTCATCCTTCATCAGCGTTACAATTGACTACAATAGCCCTGTGGGATGTACCTCAGCAGACACCTCCATCAACTGTAAAGTCCCCAACAGTACCTCACCAGGAGTATCAAAGAGCTTGAACAGATGCCATGTGTTGCCTGATTAAACAAACTGCAGCTCCACACACTGCCATACTGCCCACCCAGAGGCAAGCTGTGCCTGATGTATAAAGCCATGTCCAAGCTGGAATCAATGAACATGCTGCACCTTGTACAATCTGAATGGCAGTGAGCTATGCACATGAGAGACCTGAACCCCAGCACTGACATACATAGGACAAGCTGTACTGCATGATCCATAACACAGAAGCCACCCCCACTCATGAGTAAACTCCCAGTACAGGTTATCCATAGAGTCACTCATTGAGTCTCCTCAAGAGGAATCTTGATGAGTGGATGGGAGATGGTAGGTTTACCCTGGGTATCACTGTTATGTTACAGGTAGACGGAGGCACAGTATACTAACCATGACATATGTCATGGCAAACTCCACTTACAATGTGTGTCAAAGGACAAACACACTCTCCGACTAGCATTAGAAATGGCCTAGGGCACATCGCTAGTGTTTGCCAATGTACACCTATGTTGTGGAATACACTACCAATGTTGGACAAGCCTGGTTTAAGTAGTTCATATCTGAACATAATGCAACATGGTCAGATGTGCACAACTGGCCCCTAACCAGGCTGTTGTGCTCACTATGGAAATGTAAAGCAGTGATAGGACTAAAGCCCAGGATACTGTCCACCACAGTGAAAGTACTGAACCAGTACACTATATGGTACTACAGTGTTAGGTCAGTATGAAAGGATGTTGACAACTGTATGCAAAGTATCCCATGCAAACCCTGCAGGCACAGTATAATCCCTGTTGTGTTCACACACAAAGCAGTTGGACAGTAACTACATAACATGACACACAACACACAACCATAAACGGGAGATATTGTTGAAGTTCACACTCATCGACAAATGTGGTGGGCTGCATAGTTCAACATATGGAAAGCTCACACTGGGCATGCTCGCACACTTTGATAAATGACGCATATGTCAGACAACATGCCATGGGAAGGCTGAACTGGGCATACTCACACACTTAGGCCAACTCTCAGTTTAGCAGTTGGCCACACATATCTGACATTTGTACGTGTTATTCCAGGAACCAACCACATTACAGCAATCTGCCCAGTGCACACAGTTAAATGACTACAGAGACATATGTGATATAGTGGATCCCTCCCATATGCAAACATCTTCCACAGATACACAAGTTGTTCATACAAACAGGGAATGCTATGGCAATAAAGACCTGCAAACAGTCTATCAGCAACAAATAATGTGCATCTGACAATTAAACATATGGGTGTAGAGGTCAACACTAGGCTGTTTGCCCTAGGGAATGACAGCTTAGCCAGAGTGTGCTTGGCATCTGCCTCCCCAGTACAGTAGGCTACTGTGCCACTGTAAAGTAGGTCACATAAGGCACCGTGTGAGGCTAGTGTGCTGTGCCTCTGTCAAGCAGGGACACAGTGGAGATCCCAGGGTTTGAATTTGCTAAGCCACATCCATGTTGTTGGCGTGTGCTGGAAGAGGGTTGCTGAGGACCTCTAACAGTAAGTGGGTGTCAATAACAGACTGAGGGGAGCCTTATCTGCATTGTCTGGACAATTTCACTGTCAACACTGTGTCGTGATGATTATGAGGGATTGAAGTGACGTGACACTACTGTTCAGAGATGTCCTCCCTCTGTGGGTTACTGCTCTGCAATGTATTAGCTCACTCTGTCTGTTGGACAGCTCATATATGGCTGGTGTACACCTGACAGGTGTCCTGTTGTGGAGCAGTCATGGGTATATTTGGGATAGCATGATCAATGCAAACCTTCCACATGTTCATAGAATACAATTGTCAAGGATTATGCAGAGTGGCCTGTATACTCCCCCAGCATGGGTCCTTTGAAGTCTTCCACCCCAGTCTTCACAAGTGTAAAGTCTGCTTTTGATAAATACAGTTTGTTTGCAGTGACAACCTTGCCTGGGGGTGGGGATGGGATATGGATGTTCAGGGAAAGGTGGGTATGGTCAGATATCAACAATGGTGGTCTACCTCTGGTGTGGAACAGTGAGTACCCATGTTGCAGATGGTCAGGTGCAATATGTTTTCCCCCTTGTGGCTGTGGTGAGTGGGTCTGCCATAGAACATGGACTCACAAATTGTAGTGGCTGTAGGGTAATGTTGTAGAGGCCTGAGTAGTTCCCACACACAATATGCCTGTACCTGACATTAACAACTGGAATGGTGTATGTGAACACCTGCATATCCTGGCACTGTTCCCAGGGAAGCAAAGTGTGTGTCCTGGATGTGGGAGGGGTGGTCTGGACTGGTTGTGTTGTGTGTTACAGGTCCTGTGGTCACGAAGCATGGTATAGAACATAACCTGCTAGTGCGATGTGCATATCTGACCCTGAAGTAGGTAGTACTAGATGTACATACCTCTGTAGAAATAATGATGTCAGCACCCTATAAATACTGCAGGTGCAGAACAGATGCCCAGTAATTTGGAAAGTGCGCTCTGCTAATGCATCTCCCTCAAGTGTCATAATATAGATAGGTAGGGGTTTGAATCCTGAAAATGCTCAGTGTGTGTGTGGGTGAGTGGGGTTGTTGTGTATGCAAGTCTGTGTGAGGGAAATGTCCCTTTTGGCAACTGGGAAAACACACTACAGGATGCACATTCCCCTTTCTAAACACTGATGATGTCAGCACCCTATAAGTACAGCAGGAGAAGGGAAACCTCCCAGTAATGCGAATAGCGCGCTCTGCTAATGCAGCCGTCTCAATTGTCATAACATAGTTAGGTAGGGGTTTGAATCCTGCAAATGCCCAGTGTGTGTGGAGGGGGTTTAGTGTGTGTGCAAGTCTGTATGAAAGAAATGTCCCTTTTGGCAACTAGGAGAACACACTACAGGATGCACATTCCCCTTTCTAAACACTGATGATGTCAGCACCCTATAAGTACAGCAGGAGAAGAGAAACCTCCCAGTAATGCAAATAGCGTGCTCTGCTAATGCGTCCGTCTTGAGTGTCATAACATAGTTAGGTAGGGGTTTGAATCCTGCAAATGCCCAGTGTGTGTGGAGGGGGGTTAGTGTGTGTGCAAGTCTGTATGATAGAAATGTCCCTTTTGGCAACTAGGAGAACACACTACATGATGCACATTACCCTTTCCAAACACTGATGATGTCAGCACCCTATAAGTACAGCTGGAGAAGAGGAACCTCCCAGTAATTCGAATAGTGCGCTCTGCTAATTCGTCTTTATGAAGTGTCATAATATAGTTAGGTAGGGGTATGAATCCTGCAAATGGCAAGTGTGTGGGGTGGGAGTGGGGGAGGGGGTAGTAGAGTGTGTGTAATTGCAAGTGTGAGAAAGCAGTTCCTTTTGGCAACTACTACAATAGACCAGATGCCGCGTATTCCCCCAGTAAACACAGGTGATGTCACCACACTATAAGTACAGCCAAACAGGGCAAATCGCTCAGTAATGCAAATAGTGTGCTCCGCTACTGGGTCTCTTACTACTGTCAGAGCACAGTTAGGTATGTTTGGGGTAGTAGTAGAGTGTGTGTAATTGCAAGTGTGAGAAAGCAGTTCCTTTTGGCAACTACTACAATAGACCAGATGCCGCGTATTCCCCCAGTAAACACAGGTGATGTCACCACACTATAAGTACAGCCAAACAGGGCAAATCGCTCAGTAATGCAAATAGTGTGCTCCGCTACTGGGTCTCTTACTACTGTCAGAGCACAGTTAGGTATGTTTTGGAAACCCACAACTGCCACGTGTGTTTGTGTCACACAAAATGCCCATGTGTGGGTTGTTGTTCATAACAATGCATGACATTGCTTAAACCAGCAATGGCAATGCACACATGATGTATGTGTGTGCCACATACACATATATACCTGTGACCTTCAATAGTTCCCATGTCTGACACGTGCCTCAAGTGTATAAATGGTATTTGCACTGCACAACATTATGACTGTGTCTTACTGTGCAGGGGCTGCATGCGGTATGTGTATATACAGTGTGAGTTGTATATGGTATCATCCTAACAGCGGGGCATACACATCTGGTCTGGGCCATATAGTCTACATGTAGTCGATGAACAGGTGCTGCATGTTCCCACCTGTTGTGGGAGTGGTAACATGTTGTTCCACTGCAATTCAGTGACTACATGCTAGGAACCTCTCAGCTAGTGTGTTATAGCTACAGTAATGCTCACACACAATGTTCGGCTGGATGTAGTCCAGACATATAAAGACATATGTAGAGATCGTCATATTCCCAGTGTTGTTAGGAAGGACAGGTGGGTTTCCTGTGTATGGGAGGGTTGTGTGTGCCAGGCTATGAACCAGAAGGCAGTCCAACACACTGTTAGCTGCACAGGGATAGGCCCTGATGCTTTGTGCTGTGCCAACAACCTGGAGGTGTGTGTATCTGTGGTGCCTTGAGATACCTCCCCCCTGTTCATGTGTGGTACATGTGTAGAGGATGACAGGCATGGTATGAGGTATAACCTGGCAGTGATGGGTTGCACCTGTGAGCCATGAATCAGGAATCTGTTACTGCACAGATATTGCAGTTTACCGTGCTGAGGACAGTGTCCAGTGCATGCATCTTGCGGTGTACACTGCTGGTGTTGTGTAGCATTACTGTTAGTGTCCTATCCCATGTGATACCCGCAGAGGTGGCTATGTAATCTGAGCCCTGCATCAAAAGGCACTATGTGTGTATCAAGAGGCTTTGCCAGTATACAATGGCCCATGGGTGACACGTGCAAGCTGCCCCTCGCAAATCATTGTGGCTTCCCTAGCATGTAAGCACACACTGACAGCCATTGGATACCCTATGAATGACATTTGAGATTGAGTAAAATGTAGACATAGAACACCCTTCCTACATATTGTGGTAGCATACCTGGTGAGGGTATGATGGCAACCAAGGTCAGGCTCATACCAGCCCATGCCACATGCTGAGAGAGCCCTTCTATGTTCCCTATCATGTAGTCCAGGGTGGTACGTCTCAGGTCATCCATAGTGGCATGGACAATGACTGAGTCATATGTGTCCATGCCTCTGACTGACCTGTATGCATGTGTTATGTGGTGGACCATAGTGCCCCACGGGCATATCACTGTGACCTTCACCATGTACAGCCTGTTGAGCGGGACCCCACTGCACCAGCCAACAGAGGTACCTGACACATCTGTAGCAGGTGTGTTGTGTAGCCCTACAGGCTGTGAGTGTTTAGCACACAGGATGTGTGTGCCATGTGTGGCATGTGCTCTGTTCTGACTTAACGTATGCCTGTGTGCCAGCTGCGGAGGTGTGTGATGCTCAGGCAGGATGCTATTCTGAGGCTCCAAGTATGCCCCAGTGTGTTCATGTGTTTGGATTGCTGTCAGTGCAGGTCTATGTCAGACTGGTATTGTAGTCACTGTAGTATGTCATGCCACCTGACAGGGTATGCCAGTACTGGGTTCAGAGTGCTCAGACACCAGATTGGCTATGTGGTTGCATCTCACACATGTGTTGTATGTTCCTGGCCAGGGGAGAGGGTTGACTGCATACATGTGGCAGCTGTGACATTGCCACATGACTCACATATTCCACAACTGGACCATAGAGGTGATTCACAAGTTACCTTTGCACATGCTACCATAGTAGTGTGATTGCCATGGTGATTACCAACACATAGGGCCAATGGGGAACAACATACTGAAGGTGAGTATGTGTGGGTGTACTGCTTCTGATTTCATAGCGCTGGCATTTATGACTGCACACATGGGCAAATGCCAGGTAAGTCATATGCAATGTGTCACAGGCAACGTACATGCGAACAGGACAGACAGTGATGTTCTGTCAAGTGAGACATTGACATACGTATAGTAAGCTATGCAGATGTCACTAGGAATCCACAGAAGCTCTGTAAATCTGCATTGTAGGTGGAATCAGTGTTCCAGGGAACCTCAAGCAAACATGCATGCAAACAAAGCTACAGTAAGCAGGGCTGGAAGTAGTCCATTGTACAACAAAGAAGGGTACCACTTCCAGTAGGTAACAGTGCAAATATGCAGGCACTATAAACATGTACC
The DNA here is from genome assembly GCF_019279795.1 of Protopterus annectens. Classification (NCBI taxonomy): domain Eukaryota; kingdom Metazoa; phylum Chordata; order Ceratodontiformes; family Protopteridae; genus Protopterus; species Protopterus annectens. Next base: position 1,077,051,675 of record NC_056739.1, read on the forward strand.
CAGGAATGCACAGCTCAGATGTCCATGGTAAAACTGAAATTATTTAAAATTTAATTTAATTTAAATTAAATTGGTACTGCACACATATCAACATGCAAAACATCCACATTGCATAGTCGTTGTGGGCAACATGCCACCATTAGTGTACATGTCCATCATTGCGTATCACTACTTGCATTACCTTCTCCCCTGTGCTACCTATGTATGTGGCTATCTGTTGACATCCTTACCATCAGTATGCAAAAATGTGCAGCTGTTACACTATGGTACTTACTATGGGTGTAGATAACAATTCAGGACAGTCATACAGTTACTGCATCAGGCATGCTGGGATATACACACAATCATATCAGCACACTGTACTGTTACCAACATGATACTATTAATACACGTCTATGTAGTCACCCTGTGCATCAGCAACATGTTAACCTGTTCCTGCACTGATGTTAGAGATTGCAGGAGGTGGCACAGTTTCATCATATGCACAGGGTGTGAACTAGGTATGCCTGAGTCTGCCACTGATACCACCAATTGACATGTATGTGTATGTGTGTTGGTGAGGGACAGCAGTACAGGGTGGGGCACTGTTGATGCAGTGTGTGTGTGTGTATGTGGTAGCCCTAGGTGTTAACATTTCGCATGTGTGTATGCATGCACACAGTTCCATCTCATGGCTGCCATATACTGGAGTTTGTGGACAGCCACAGACTGCACCTGCCAGGTCATACAGATCAGTGTCTGTGGCCATGGACACAGTACCTGTGCCTGGCAGGGGTGCTACGGACTGTATCCGGTACTAAGCCAGACTGGGTACTGTCATCAGAAGCGGGTGTTCATTGACTGGACACAGGTCCCTGTTGGGACTGTCCAGAGCCACGTGCACGTGGTCTCCTGGGGTGGTCTGATGACAGCACAGACCCAGCATTGCTGGGGCTGCTGCTGGCACTATGGGGGCATCCGCGGGCCTGTTGTCATCTGCGCCGACTGACAGCTGCTGCTGTTGCTGGCATACGGCCACGTCGACGCCGCAACCGTCCACCATTGCCCTGGCTCATGGACATGTAGTTGTGGAACTGCTGTAATATGTCCCCACAATGTCTGTCTATGACATCGGTGAAATTACAGATAGCATTCGCAATGTCACACATACTGTCAGTCATGGATGTGCGACATGCTCTCAGCTCCCTCAGACTCTGTCTGGTGGACCTTTCCATACGTGACTGTGCCTGCATGACAGCCCGAAACATAGCTGAGGTTGACAGACCTCTTTGTGCATGTCTGCCAGAGGCAGTACGCCCACGGATGCTCCCACGAGAACCCATGGGCAACTGTCTGTGTGGTACCATCTCAGGACCCTGCCCATGGCTGCTGTGTGGGGAAGCATGTGCCACAGATACCACATTACCCTGGTCAATGCCCACTGTATCCTGTCCATCACCTAGGGACATTGGTGACATAGGATGTACTGGCAGGATGACTGTGCACAATGATGGGGTTGACAGCTGTGTACTGTCAATTGGCGGACCAATGACAGACCCTGACACACCTTCCTGTGCCATTACACAGATATCATCATTATCAGTACCTGTGGCACCAGATTCAGGTTCCCTGCTGCAGGACACCAGAGCAGCACCAGAACCTGTGGGAGGAAGACAGGAAACACAGTTTACAATGTCTGCACAATGTTACCAGTGATGCACACATGCACACATGCACACGTGGACACATGCACACATGCACACATGGACACACGCACACATGCACACATGCACACGTGCACACATGCATACATGCACACATGCACACGTGGACACACGCACACATGCACACATGCACACTTGGACATGCACACATGCACACATGCACACGTGGACACATGCACACATGCACACATGCACACCCCGCAGTATACACACAGAGCACTACTGAGTTACACTATTATTACTAGCACTATCAAGACTATTATAGGTATTGTTAATACACACTCACCAGCATGGATGGGCTGCCTTGCTGTAACACCGGAGGGACCTGCAGAAATGAGGGGATTAATGTCAGTGGGCACAACTGTGCAATTGATACTGCGTATGATACAGTTCAGTAGTACAACAGTTGCCTTTCACATGTCAGCTGCTGATATTGGCAATATCACACCTGCACAATTCCATACTATGTTGACAGCTACATACCAAGGACGCACCATCCACATGCATAAACTAACAGTGTACAGAACAGTAAAGTGTACATATGGCATATTACCTGCACGCTCCATGTCGTGTTGCTGTGTGGCTCCAGCCTCCATCATAATGCAGGTGTGTTGCTGTTGATGTTCCTGGGCTGGAGCCAAAACACTTAGGAGTAGCCCCTCCAGTCTGGTGAGGGGGGGATGTGTGGCCACCCCACCTCCTGTGGCGACCTGTTGCTTGTGGATATCCGACGCACGCTGACGGACATTTCTGATTAAATCACTGCAGTGATGTCGTACCTGCTCATATGTCCTATTATGCATGCCAATGTCATTTACCCTACGGACAAGGTCTTGCCACTGTGCAGCCCTGTCCTGCTGATTCTGGCTGGTGCGGGAAAACAGTATGTCATAATCCCGCACCAGGCTCTGGTGTATCTCTTCATCTTCTGCAGCAGAGTAGACGGGATTTCGCTGACGCGCCATGTCCCTGAAAGAGAACACAAACAGGATATCAGCAAACTATGACAGCAAAATATGGCACACATACTATACATGATACTCAACTGTAGTGATATACTACTACTCCCATATGTAGCACGTGTGTGTCTCTTGGTGGATACACATGTACATGGCCAGATATCAGTGCTCAGCCAACACCTGTGCAACAATACCTGCCACATTCCATACAACATAGTACCAAGCCCCATCAGTCAGCACACTGAGACAGGTCCAATGCACCACCTCACTCTGGGGGTTCATAACAAGGTACTGTATGTGGAACGTCATCCACTAGTGTGATCTGGACACAAACTAATCGGCCTGGATATACATATCCCACCACCACCACCAGCACAGTAGACTACTTTGAAATATATGTGAATAGACAGATTTTCACTTGTTAGGACTGAGATGGTATCCATGCAGCCCACTGGGCCAGTGGAAGCCACAACCCACAATGCTGACCCCTTTGCAAATGCTTCCCACGGACATCCCCAAGAATGCATGGAACATGCACACACAATTCTAACCCAGACCCTATGCACAAAGGTTAAGCATCCTGTCTGGTGGACCCCAGCCAAAGACAAATTGTATAACGATAGAAGGAGGCTACTGCAAGACAGAGCAGAATCACATAAAGGGAAGGCATCTGTGGTCAGCACTAGTAAAAAGCTAAGTTCTCTCATAACAACATCCAAGGCCAACTCTGAGAGGAAAATGGCCAAGGACACTAAAGATAACCACAAGGCCTTCTTCAGTTTTGTTAGAAACATGGACCAAAAGCCTCAGATATGCTCAGAGTTAGTACACAACTACATAAAATTCAATGAACCCACAGATATTGGCAACATTCTGGCAGACAGGTTCAGTGCACATATCCCCCCTCCTTTTCCCCCAAAAGAAGAAATACTTATCACAGCTGAATGTAACCTCCCTGTCATCTCAGATGTCCAGGTGAGGGCCGCCCTCAGCAAAGCAGAACACACAGCATCAATGGGACCTGATGGTATCCCTGGATGTGTGCTACGTGAACTCCAAGAGGAGCTACAACCGCATATAAAAATGATATTTAACCTTAGCCTTACTATGGGATATGTACCTGAACACTGGCGTACAGCAACAGTGGTCCCACTCCACAAAGGAGGCACCTCTACAGACCCTGGGAACTACTGCCCCATAAGCTTAACCAGCCTGGTCTGCAAAGCTATGTAAAGATTCATTATGGGACTCATATACAGCGACATTGCAAACCTACAGACACTTGATCCCACCCAGTTTGGCTTTGTGAAGGGCTGATCCTGCCTTTTGAACCTGGTTGACTTTTTCAAAACAGTCACTACAGCCATTGATGAGGGCAAAGCAGTCCATACAGCCTACCTGGACTTGCCTAAGGCCTTCAACACAATACCTCACTCAGGCATCATAGACAAGCTCATCAGCTTAAATGGTAATACATATGTCACATGATGGGTTGCAAACTGGTTAAACAACAGAATCCATAATGTCAAACTTGCCATGTCAGACTCAAAGCCAGTCACAAGTGGTATCCCACAGGGCTCTGTCCTAGGACCCCTCTTGTTTGGCATTTACTTCTCAGATGTGAAAGCAAACATGGGTGGGTTGTGGATGACAAAGTTCCCAGATGACTGCAAACTAGGTGCCATAGTCGATAGACCAGCTGACACACACATCCTACAGACAGGCCTCACTGAAATGGACAACTGGTGCCAGAATCATTGCCTAACACTGAATGGCATGAAATGTATAGTCATCCCCTTTGGGTAAAACAACATACACACAGCTTATCACATAGACATACATATAGATACAGACCAATAACACATATGGAGGGTTCACAGTATGTAGACTATTAAATTTTTACTTTACATTACCTGTGTTTGTAACAGCTGATTGCGTTACCGTTTGTATAGGTTCCTGCTGCTGCTAGCCCAGCTTGATACTGTCACTGATGACAGCTTCAACTTAGTTTTTCTTAAGTGTAGTTTTTGTTTGTGTTTTTATTTTTATTTTTCTTTCTTTCTCTCTCTCTCTCTCTCTCTCTCTCTGCCTCCAGACGGTGCAATGAAAGTATTGCATGCGTGGACTGGGAGTACAGGATGCTTTTGTAGGTATCTGCATATGTCCATGTGATGGCCTCTGCACCAATTGTTAGCCAGCATTTGCTGATTGCATGCAGCCAGTTGTGTACTGATTACAGTTCTCACTGTGATTTCAGGACAGTGCTATAAAAGGGTATGTGAGATAGGCATTGCCCTTTCAGATTGTAAGGGACCATGCTGGTATGCTGTGGACACTGTTCTGTGAGTGTAAAGGTTAGTATCTCTCTCATAATTCAGGCTGTGTTGTAGATTAACATTTCTCCATTCATCTCTCCTGTTTCCTGTACTAAGTGTGTATGTAAACTGACACCTACAACTACTACTACTACTGTTAATATGGGTGTGTGTGCTTTCCTGTGGGACTTGTGGTGTGTGGCTTGCAAGATGCTACAGTGACATTATTACCTACTAGCTACCAACTAGCATGGCTGTTTCTGTTCACACACTACTATTATAGAAATCCACTAGATTTGACAGTAAATATACATGACATGCTTTGTGTACTACACATCCTATATTCCTTTACATTCATTCCTACTATTACATGATATATTTATTGTAGCACAATGTTCTTATATAACAGTCATGGCTAAGTGGTAAGTCATGCAGACTACTGTTTCCTGGGTTGGGACTGACAGTGGGATTTTATTTTGCTTTTGAACAGACTACAGGACCTGTCATTCAGAGTGACTAAGGCACTTTTAAGCAGTTGTAACTGGGTTAGCGCTGTTTTGCGGAGCTCTGCATGCACTGGCATTCAGCTCCGCACACCCGCTTACAACCGCTTAAAAGTGCTTACTTGCTTACACCCGCTATTTTCTTTGAAAGAAATGAAAATGGGGAGACAGGAAAGTGGTGAAAAGGGGTCACAAAGAGGGTAAGACAGTAGGGAAACAAGCTTGGGTTTTGCAGGAGGGATGTAGGTAAGGCCCATAGCTGCCCATTTCTTCATCAGCAACAGCTGTGCATATGTATGTAATTTGGTGTGACATTTGAAACCTTCCACCCTTGAGAGAGGTGTAAGGACAACAATAATACTTGTTGTACAGCCAATTGTAATTGACAGTTTCCATGTCCAGCAGACATGTGTGTGAAATGGGCAGCTATGTATGAGGCGTAATTTTTTTGTGGGTACAAAGTGCCCCTTTTTTTTTTTTTTTCATGTGAGAGTGGTATGTCAGGTAAAGGAAGTCAGTATAGCTGGGGAGGTAGGTTGGGTAGGTCAACAGACAAGACAAACAAGACGCATACAGGGGTGGTGTATGACACATGTGGGGGGGTTACACAATTGACGGGGACGGATGTTTGGATATCCAGAGCCCATGAGCCCACAGATGGCAACAGTGGAACTGATATCCCCACCCATGGGCAGTTGCCACTGTGCCTTCACTGCCCATGACGGGGCTGTGTAGGCCGGGCAACAGGCATGCCCATTAGTTGTGCCACCTGTGCCTCAAGCTGGCGTAGGGGCCCAAGAAAGTACAGTTTTGTACCTACCATAAATGTAGATGTCCGATAGATATGCAACTGCAGTCATAACATATGGGTTGTCCTGCCTCAGGCAGCCCTCGGTCAGCCGGATTCCAAAGTCTGGGTCTGACGTCGGCTGATGTCGCATTTCTCTCCGACGTCAAAGCGGCTGGAGTACATAAGCATCAGCCGACGGCATCTTCTTCAGTGTTTCTTGCCCCAGATGCCAGGTGCCCTCCAAGAAAGGCTGTAATCAAATTGGAAGACAATAATAGGTTTCCAGACAAATAAATAAGCAATAAACAGATACACCATAACAGATATCTCCAGCTAAGGATAACAGGGAGAAGAGTGGACCCAAGGCATAGAGGGGAAGGAGGGAGGGAAAACCCGACTGCAGTTGCATATCTATCGGACATCTACATTTATGGTAGGTACAAAACTGTACTATGTCCTTCAAGAATGCAACTGCAGTCATAACATATGGGTTGAATACCATAGCTTAGCTGGGGGAGGAGGTATGCTCTAAGAAAAGGATGGTGTAGCTATCAATCCCTGCAGGACTGCCGAAGCAAAGCCTGCTCTGGATTTGGAGTATAAAGGGAGGTTGTAGTGTTTGGAAAATGTATGCACGGAGCTCCATGTAGCAGCTTCTAGAATGTCTTTTGTAGGCACCCCTCTTAAGAATGCTGTAGAGGTTCCTGTAGCTCTGGTGGAGTGTGGTCTGACATTGGCTGGCACACTCTTTGCATGAAAGGAATAACAGAATCTGATGTAATGTCCAATCCATTTTGAAATTGTCTGTTGGAAATTGCTTTTCCTTGTACTCCAGGGGCGTAGGCTACAAAAAGCTGATCAGACTTCCTACTGGTCTTGGTTCTGTCTAGGTAGTAGCGAAGTTGCCTGTGTATGTCCAAGGTATGTAACAGTCTTTCCCCTTTGTTCTCAGGATTGGGAAAGAAAGTAGGCAGGTGAATTGCTTGATTTAAAGAAACCCTGGATACCACTTTTGGCAGAAAGGTAGGGTTGGTTCGTAAGGAGACCCTGTCTCTGTGAAAAGTTATGAACGGTGGTATTGCCATTAGGGCCTGTAATTCCCAAACCCTTCTTGCTGAGGTAATGGCCAGCAGGAAAGCTGTCTTCCAGGAAAGAATTGTAAATCCACAGAAGCTGCTGGCTCGAAGGGAGGTAGAGTCAATTTTTCTAGGACAAAATTGAGGTCCCAAGCTGGTACTGGTGCCTTTCTTGGGGGCTTTATATTCTTGATTCCTCTAAGAAATTGCCTTAACAAAGGATGTGAAAACACAGGTGGATCAGTGTTGTATCTAGCTGAGATAGCTGAAGCATGTATTTTTATGGAAGAGTATGAGAGTCCATTATGCAGCATATCTGCCAAGTATTCCAGAATGAGTGGAATGCTCAAAAGTGATGCATCATGACCCTTGTTGGTATTCCAAATGCTGAATCTCTTCCATTTGGCTGAGTAGGCCTTTCTGGTGGATGGTCTACGGGCTTCTGTTAGTATCCGCTGAACTTCCTTGGAGAGAGGTAAATTGAGGTTATTTATGGGATCTCCCAAGCTGTTAGCTGTAGCGTCTGGATGTTGGGATGAACTGTCCTGAAGTTGTGTTGAGTCAAAAGTTGGGGCCATTGGGGAAGGGCCCACGTTTTGTTGTGACATATGCTCCGTAGCAGTGGGTACCAGTGTTGTCTTGGCCAGTCTGGAGCTATTAGGATCCCCTTCGGCTGCTCTGCTTTGATCTTTAGTAACACTGTGGTCATCAGTGGCAGAGGTGGAAATGCATAGATTATTAGGGAGCTCCAGTTGAATGAGAGAGCATCTATTTTCCATGCTTGTGGACGATATGTCCTTGAGCAGAACTTTTGTAAGTGATGATTGAGGTGGGAGGCAAATAGGTCTACGTCCGGCCTGCCCCATGTCGAGGTGAGTCGTATAAAGATGTCTGGATGTAACCTCCATTCATGGGAGTCTAGGAAATTCCTGCTTAGACTGTCCGCCAGAACATTGTCTTTGCCTGGAACAAACTGGGATTGTAACTGTATGTTTAGACTCAGTGATTTTTCCCAAAGATTCATTGTCAGTCTGCAAAGGGGGTAAGAATGAGTGCCCCCCTGCTTGTTTATGTACCACATCACAGTGGTGTTGTCTGTCCGTATTAGTAGGTGGCCTTGTTGAAGTTGTTGTCCAAAGGCCTCGATGGCATGCATTACTGCCAGCATTTCTTTTTGGTTGATATGCAGATGTGTTTCCTTTGGAGACTATTGTCCTTGAATACATCTGCCCTCCATGTGCGCCCCCCATCCAAGGTCTGAGGCGTCTGTGGTCATGGTCTGTGTTATCTGAGGTTTTGAGCGACATACCTGTGTTTGACTGGCTTACTGTGGCCCACCATAGAAATTCCTTTTGAAGACATGGAATGAGCGGTATAGTTGCTTCTAGATTGTTGCTGTGTTGAGACCATAAGCTTTTTAGGTACCATTGAAGCTTTCTCATGTGTAGTCTTGCTAGTGGAACCAGGAGAATGCAGGATGCCATGTAACCCAGGGCCTGTAGGAATCTCCTTGCAGTCATCTGGGTGAGTTTTGCTAAACTTTTGAAGTAATGAGTTAACTTCTTTTGCTTGTCTTCTGTCAGGTAAGCCATTTGAGAGGCTGTGTCTAGTTTGGCACCTAAGAAGGTTATTTGCTGGGATGGCTGAAGTCTTGACTTTTGAAAGTTGACTGTGTATCCCAGAGCCTGTAGCAAGTGTATGACATAATTCAAGTTTTTGTCAAGGTTAGTTTGTTGTCCGCTTGTATGAGGCAATCGTCCAGGTACGGGTAGATTTGAATCCCCTGGAGCCTGCAATGAGCAATTACTGATGCCAGGCATTTCGTGAATACTCTGGGCACAGTAGATAAGCCAAATGGCAATGCTGAGAATTGATAATGCTCTGGCCCTGCAAGAAATCTGAGGTATCTTCTGCAGCTGTGTCTGATAGGGACATGCAGGTATGCCTCCTTGAGGTCCAGAGTAATCAGCCAAGACCCCTTGCCCAGCATGGGAAGGAGTTGCTGTAGAGTCAGCATTTTGAACTTTGGTACTATGAGAAAAGTGTTTAAAGCGGACAAGTCCAGTATTGGTCTCCATTGAGTTTCTTTTCTTGGAACAAGGAACAGTCTTGAATAAAACCCCTGCCCTTGTTCTTGTTGTGGAACTTTTTCTATTGCTTTGATCTGAGCAAGCAGAGAAATTTGCTTGATAGCCTCTGCCCTCTGATTTTGTGGAAGGTTTGGCATGCCTTGTTTTCTTGGTAAGGTATGAAAATGGAACCTGTAACCGTGGTCTATAATGTCTAAAATCCATTTGTCTTTTGTCAGTTTGTGCCAATTTTTTGAAAACAAAGATAATTTTCCACCCAAAGGAGCTTCTGTTTGCTCCTTGGTCAGCGGAACTAGAGGAAAGTCATTGAGATTGTCCCTGCGGGGCAGGAGAAACCCCTGTGTCACTTCTTTGGTTTGCTGGTTGCCATTGTCGTCCCCTGTAGGATCCTCTGTATTGCCCTCTTCCTCGGGCACGCCTGTTTTTGCCCCTTTGAAATCTTTCAGGATTAGGAAAGGACCAGTTTTTAGAAGGCCAGTTCCTACTGAATCTGGGTGGCTGAACCTGGAGGAAATCTTTGACTGTCTGAACTGACTTGGCTTTTTCCTCAATGGACTTTAACACATCTTTAGCATTAGCACCAAAAAGCTTGTTCTTTTCCAAGGGTGCATCAAGAAGTTTTGCCTTAACATGATCTGGTAAAGGTTGTTCTTTTAACCATGCATATCTACGAATGACCACCCCTGTCATAGCTGCCCTACATGAAGCTTCCAGTGCATCATATCCACACTGTAGAAAGTGATTGCTAACCTGTTGGGAATTATGAACAGCCTCTTGCAAAGACTTCCTATCTAAAGGTTCAGGAGAGGCCAATTTTTTCTGTAAATCCTCTAACAGGAAATCCTGATATTGAAACATGTGAAAGAGACAATTGAGAGCTCTCATAGATAAAGTAGTGGAGGTGTAAACCTTCTTCCCCCATCTCTCTACGGACCTTGCTTCCCTGTCGGAAGGCAAAGTGTTTTTGCAGGTGGTAGCCAAAACCCCTTTAGGCCCCTGGGAAATTGTTTCTAAATCAACAGTATGGGCCCTAAAGAAATGAGAATGGGTTTCTGGAACCCTATAGTATCTGTCAGGCTTGACAGGAGCTGGAGGGAGAGTATCAGGGGTAACACTGGAGTCAGAGTATAGATCATCCAAAACATCAAGCATAGGAGGTATAGCTAAGGGTCTCTGTTGGGGCTTTTTAAGGAATGTTCGAAGGCGCTTTCTGGAATCTGAATATTCCTGGCCTTGCCACTGAAAATGCTCCCTCATGGAATGCAAAACTTCCCCAAAAGAAATATCCTCAGGAGGAGAGGCCGAGGGAATGGAGTCCTCTGCATCTGAATCCTCATAGGTCTGGAAGGGCTCTTCCTGGCTTTCGGAGTGTACAGAGTCCTCAGAATCTTCATCTGAAGGAAGAGGGTCAGAGGGTTCAACCCTGGGCCTCTTATCAGGAGGAGGCTGGGATCCTCTCTCAGGATGGGCCTGGGAGCCTCTGATCAGGGAAATTAAATCTGCGGCCAAAGACATGATTTGAGTATCAGGAGTAGGCTGAGGTAAGGTTTTAGCAGTAAGATGCTTGGTCTTGCTGGCTGCCTTAGCCCGTGTGTAGGCCTTGATAGACATGGACATGGGAGGCCTAGCCGCTCCACGTGCAGGAGTGACCTTAAAAACAGCAATGGTCTCGGGCATTTCCTCGGTTTCAGTATCTGGAGGAAAATCAATAACTGGCGTCGGAGTGGCCTCCAGTATCGGAGGTATCGGTGCGGTGTCGGTTCGAGCGGTGGAATAACCACCTCAGAGGGAACCGGGCACTCGCGGTAAGTTTTGGCGTGGTGTCGGTGGAAGACGGCGAGGATGTCGGTCCCAGTCTTTTCGTTTCTTAGAGTATGCGTTGTCGGTTGTTCCGGCGGCATTATATAATGAAATTTTTGCGAAAAGTCTTCAGCGAACTCCACCGTGCCTGAGAGTGCTTATTAAAGTGAGCACAGGCACAGGCCGACGCCGTGGTCTGGGCCAAGGCAAGGAAGGCAGTAAGAATGGAAATCCTTATGAGGTATTTGTTTACCACAAGAAAAACAATTATTTATTTTTTCAGTAATTTCTGACATCGGCTGAGGCAAGAAAAGATCCCCAACGGGGTACTTAGCTTTTTTGATGACTTCGGTTTCGAAGAATACAGGAGCTGACCGACCGGCACTTGCGAACTGCTTCTGCTTCGGGCACCGCGCGGCAAGAAAGACTGAAGAAGATGGCGTCGGCTGGTGCTTATGTACTCCAGCCGCTCTGACGTCGGAGAGAAATGCGACATCAGCCGACGTCGGACCCAGACTTTGGAATCCGGCCGACCGAGGGCTGCCTGAGGCAGGACAACCCATATGTTATGACTGCAGTTGCATTCTTGAAGAACATCAGATTCCTGGATCTCCCTACGCACCACAGTCCGGACGCTATGGAGGGTGAGTGGTGGTTCTCCTCCAGCCACACTTGCAGAGGGGGGGCGAGCCCCATCCCCTGCAGCACTTCCACCCACAGGTGGCACAGGGCCACCGGAGGAGGGTCCGGAATGGGCACTACTGCCAGGTGCACTCGCCAGCTGAGGTGGGAGAGGTGGGTCCGCTGGAACCCGCCTTCCCTGTCGTCCTATGTTTTGCATTATGTCATGACAGTTTGGGTTAGTAACATACAATACCATTCGCAATTAGTTGTAATAGCATGCATTAGTATTCCCATTACCCAAACACCCAGATATTCACACCATTGAACAGCGAACATAACACATGCATAATTTGAACAGCAATACACAGTCCAACAACATGCAGGGTTGATTGATGGCAACAGGCCATCAGGTTTGGATGTATGAACAGGGCAGATGCATCAACGTACATGCAAATATGTATGACCCAACAGGACAAATGTCCAGGGGTGTTAATTGTGATTGCACATACCAATTTCCCGTGGAATGGATTATATGTGGTTATAGGGTAGGGTGAAGTAAATATAATTAACACCTTCAAATACCAATACATATGCTGTACATTTCTAATAGCTGCAGATATATACACACTACAGTTCTACCTACAGTTTCCTATGTGATAACTACTTCAAGTTGGTGATAGGAATGTTACTGCTACATCAATATACATTTCCATTTTTATTCATACACGTTCATATCTGGCTCTGTTCAGCTACATCATCCTGCTACATTTGCTTTATATAGCTATAGACAACTGTGGATGTTGCAGGAACATTTTGAACACATTTCGCAGTTTGGTTCTGCTTGTCACATTCATTTCATTCTGTACTGACTGCAGTATACTTTATTCAGGAGTTATTACTACTTTATTGGTGGATTCATAACTCTTTCTCACACTCTCTCACTTGTTTTATTTTTACAATTCAGGATGGTACTTACTTCTAGGCTTTATTGACATGTTTTACCTGTAGTTATTACAATCCTTTCCAACAGTCTCACTTCTGTCATGTTTCAGTATTTCAATAGGGATATATTTCACACGTGTTTTGCTCATCTTCTGCAGCTGTACTTTTCAGCCTGCTGCAGGTTGTGTACTATCATATTACAGGTGGGGCATCTTTATTTCAGACTTTATTTCAGACATTTTCATTTTTCTGTTTAGATTACAGACTGCAACACACTTTTGTAATCAAGCAATACTTGCAAACACTCTTACACTGTTACTTGCACATTTTATTACTTAGTGACTACACTGCACTCTTTTGCTAACTGTCATACTTTTATATTTATTTACAGTTACAGGGAGAGGATTACTGACCTGCCTGGTGGTGCAACCGCACCAGCCTATCGCCATAGGCTCTGCAGTTCGCAGAACGGACACCTGCAGCTGTAATATAAATAAAGTAATATTGGAATACACATCTCCATAATATCAGCTAGGTTAATTTCTTACATACATAATTAGATGTAACTTACTCAGTAGTGGGGCGTTGGGCATTTGCCGGGCCTCCTGGATCCAATGGTTCAGTTGGTCCTGATTGTGTCTCTTCAGGTCCGCATGGTGGTGACGGACCTGTTCACCAGTCCTTGGAATCCCTGTGGCACTGGTGAGATCATGAGCCAACCGGTCCCACGCCTCAGCCCTATATGCTCCCCACAGGACCTAGCCCTGCATGAGTTGGGCCTCATGACTGTGGACAAGGAGCCAAACCATATATCTGGACTCCTCAACACCCCACCTCTGTGCTCGGAAGCAACTACCTTCACCTACTCCTGACATTCTGGCTGCAAGTTAGTTCTACAATCGGTTATGCTGTGTATTCCCACCTATGGGGCTTATATATGCCGTTTTTCCCGCACTTATCTGTGATTGGCCATTTTGGAATTGTATCAGCTTCACAAAACCTGCTTTGTCATGCTCCTCTTTCTATTCATTCCTATATATTTGCTATTACTGCATTTCTAAGTACAGCTGTCATGGCTTAGTGGTTCAGTATCTTGACTATAGTGCATGGTATTCTGGGTTTGAACCTGGCCACTGCTTTTTATATTTTATGACTGTCTAGACAGGCTAGGAGGTGTGTCTGTGTAAAGGCAGTTTTGTTACAGCTTGCTCAACGTTGCCCATCTGTTAGCTTGTTGGCACGGTGTGCAGCTCCACGCAAACAGGTTGCGCTGGTTTATGCTTCATTTGGCTGTCAGCACGCATATTACGCTCAGCTCAGGGGCACACAGTTTCAGCGTGTTAGACCACGGCTCACCTACGGGCACTCATTTTGCACCTGTTGAACCACTGCTCACTTACGGGCACTCATTTTGCACCTGTTAAACCACTGCTCACCTTCGGGCACTCATTTTACACCTATCAAACCACTGCTCACCTATGGGCAGATGCACTCAACTTGTTAAACTGTAGCTCAGCTATAGGCACATCTGGCATTCTTTATTATTTTGTTATCTCACATTTCTTCAAAATAAATGGCCTATTTCATTACACTTTACATAAAATATAATTTTATATGTGTACATATATGTCAGGGACTTGTTTCGTGCTTATTTCACTAAAAATAAAAATTGATGTTGTGGGGGCTCGAACCATGACTGCCTGCTCTTCAGCCAACGTCTCTACTGCTACACTATTGCTTTTTGGCTTACTTTGCATAGTTAGTTCTTATATGCTTTTCCACTTACTGCTAACTGTGGCTAAGCTACGGGCACACCCGCGCAAGCGAGCGCACTCACGGGCAAACATCTTTACAATTTAAAAAAAATATAACATGTTCCTTTATATATTTTATGTTCATAGTCTGTGGGGGCATGTGTTGTGTTGTGTTTATTCACATTTCCATGGACTTTGTCGTGGGGGTTTACTTTAGGCACTTTTACTCTTCTGGGGGCGTGCTCGCTTGCAGGGCTCAGCCTACGTACACGCCCCCTACTGTCTTCCATGGACCATGTAAGCCTTAGGTGTGATTCAGCATGCCCTCATGCATATGCATGACATGCTGACATCACACAGTTTAACTGCAGCCTCCGTGTAAGCCTTTTAACTCTTACACAGAGGCTTCATGAATCCTGCCCCATATCTTTACATATCAGACTTGGCAGGCTAATGGGGCGATAATTCCCAGGGTCTGTAGTTGCTCCCCCTTTATGGAGAGGGATGACTGTAGCAGTGCGCCATTCAGTAGGGACAAAGCTTTAGGTGAGGCCGTGACTGAACAGGGCACACAGATGTGGTGCCAGTTCACTTTGTAGTTCATGTAGAACACAGCCAGGGATATTATCATGTCCCATAGAAGCTGTATTCTTGGCCTTGGACAATGCAGCTTTAACCTGTGCTGCAGTAATGCTGAGTGCGTGACAGTCCTCCGGTATTGTGATTCATCCTTTGGGGGGGGTAAAATTGGCACTGAATCTGTTTATACAT
Source organism: Protopterus annectens (assembly GCF_019279795.1). Lineage (NCBI taxonomy): Eukaryota > Metazoa > Chordata > Ceratodontiformes > Protopteridae > Protopterus > Protopterus annectens. The sequence continues at coordinate 1,077,067,002 of NC_056739.1, forward strand.
TATGTTGGCAATATCTGTTGGCTCAGTATAGAGGGTAACATTGTGCAGTAACTCAGAGCAAATATGGGTATTACTGTGGAGGTTCTTGATATAGTTATAGAAGGCTTTGTGATTGTTTTTAGTGTCTGCCACAATTCTGCCTTCATAGCTGGCTTTAGAGGATTTGATGAGGGATCTCAACTTTTTGTTGAGGCTAACAAGGGAGTTTTTTCCAGTCTTGGGACTTCACCTTTTCCTGCAACAGTTTCTTCCTTCTGTTGTAGAGTTTATTAATGGCAGGGGACCACCAGATTGGCTTCCTTTTTTGGAGGAGAGAGTTTTGGTTCTGTTGGGTATGGCTAGTTCCATGCTGTTATGTATATGTTTGTACAGTGCATTGATGTATGATTCGATGGTCATGCAGCTATTTTCCATTGCCATGGGTGCTATAATGTTAGCCACCTCTGTTTTTAGGAGTCCAAAGTCAGTTTTGGAAAAGTTTTTGAAGGTGGTTACCTTTGTGCCGGGTGTAGGTGAGATGTGGATTTCCATGGTGATTAGTTTATGGTCGGATCTGACCAGGGAGGGATTGACTATTGTTGTAGAGCAACAGTTACCCATGTTAGTAATAACCAGGCCAAGGATGTTGCTTCCTCTTGTGGAGGTCAGAATGAGCTGGTCCAGGGCATTGGAACTGATGACTTCCAGGAAGCGTTGGGCCAGTATATTGGTGCTTGAGTAATTTTCCCAGTTGATGGAGGGGTAGTTGAAGTCTCTTAGTAAGAGAGGGTTGGGTTGGACCTTGATAGATTCCAGGGTGTTTAGGAACATGGAGTGAGAGTCTAAGGACATGGTTGGGGACCTATATTCATAGAATATATTCATAGATTCTTACTAAGCTAACTGCCCTTGCGAGCCATTTTAAGCTTAGCCAATTATCCTGAGAGACAACCCTGCTGCCTTGTGTTTTTGTAGGCAACTCTTTTAACCATAGGGCACCCCTCCCAACCCAAGGGCAGGTTATGACTTGGATTGCCATCTTACCCAATGTTAGTTGTATCTAAAGTATCTCAGATGTGTTATGCTGGGCTACTAGTCTGGAGGTGTGCATATCCTTTATGAATATGGAGACACCACTGCATTTGGAGCTTCAAACCATGTTTCAGGGCCAAAAGGTGTGGAATGAGTTATAGCTTGGTAGTGCAGGGGTGCTTTCTGCCACTTTAAACCAGGTCTCTGTTACAGCACAAATGTCGATGTTCTCCATTTTGAGGAGTGCATCTTGAGATTTAGACTTCTAGCATTGAGCAGCATAACCCTCAGATTGCGTTTATTTATAGCTGTTATGGTGGTAATTTTGTCTTTGGAACATCACCTAAAAAAGGCACTATAGGGATGGCAAGACCCTTAAGCAATACCCAGAAACCCAGGGGTGACAGATGCAGGCCATCTCTGGTAAAGTATTGAGGTCTGTCAATCATGTCATCCCAAGCAGACAGATACTGGATCCCCTTAGAATGACACCAGAAGTCAACCATTTCCTGTTTGTACTGTGGTATCATTCTGGGCGATGGTAGGATGCTGCTCAGGGCTAGGGTCATACCTGCCTGGGCTACATAATCCGAGAGCTCCACCATGTCTCTTTTCATGTAGTCCAGGGAGGTGTGTCTCAGGTCTTTCACGCCAACATGGACAATGACAGAGTCATACTTGTACTTGTTGTAGAGTGACCTGAGTGCATGTGTTATGTGATGGATTCTGGCACCTGATAGACAGCTGACTGTTAGCTTCTCCTTATTCAACCTAGTGAGTGGGACATCAGTGTTCCTCACTATTGAGTCACCTATGATTAGTGTATTGGACAAGCTGTTTAGCCTTAGGTGCTTAGGTTGATGGGCACATTGTGGAGGTGAGCTATGTGTCCTGTGGTTTGTGCTGTGTTTTGGTGATAGAGTGCATTTCTGTCTTGGAGGTCTCTGTTTGGGTAAATTTTGATTGAGAACCTCTGTGAAGGTGGGTGTGTGGTTTGTGTTTTTATGTGACAGTTGTGATAGTGGATGTTCTGGAGGGGCTATATGTTCCATGTGGTGTGGTGCAGGTGTTGACCTTCTCTGCTTGGCTAGCTAGTCTGGTCTTGGCTGGAGAGTGCAAAGCTTCCAATTTGGTGATATAAGTGCATCTCTTACAAGTCTGGGTGTTGGGAGGTAAGAGGAGAGGTTTGTCTGTGTACATGAGGCAGTTGCTACACTGCCTCAGAATGCCCATGTGTGCCTGGGTTATAGAAGAAAGCACAGGGAACTGCCCTTTAATCATGCCAGGAGGGGTGGTCATAACTACTAAGTACTGGAGCTATTTCCGTGAAGAATGACTAGTACTGATAGCACTTGTGTGCTACAATAATAGCTACAAAAACCTGTTTAAGTTCAAACCGATTAGGCTATTTCATGTGCAAGAGAGAAAGAACTAGCAAGATCTAAAGGAAAAACTGAAGAGCAGACGTTTTGACACCAGTAATAGTTTACTTCAGCTTTGTGCCGCTGCATGGAGCTTAAACAAGCACAAATCCGCGCAAATGTGGGCTTTTAAACCAGAAAGTTGAAAGGGATGGAAAAACTGCCCAAACAGCCAATAAACTACAATTTCTAGGGCAGAGACCACTCCTCTTGTGGTAGCTACCTAGTGCTTACCACTCCCACTGATAAGCTAGAAGGCTTCCCTCCAACACAGAAAGGTCATATATCAGCATGCATATGTTCAAATTTTTCTTGATCATGTCTCACAGTATGCTTAATTTGCTTGCCTGGCTTGTTTATTTCAGTTTTCAAGATTGTAGTTTGATTGCTAGATTGATGGATAGAAAAATATTACTTTATATGCTAGTGATTTAAACCTTCTTAAGATAATTCCTGAATCATAATTGCAAAGAGTTTCTTTCTGAATTCTACAAACTGTGCCATTGGTTTCACAACAGCAGACTTATTTTTGATACTAAAAAGAACCTCACAGTGGTCTTTTGGGACTATAGAATTACTAAACTGGCTCACAACTAAAAACAGACTCTAATAGTGAACCTATTTTGCAAATGGAAATCTTCAAATACGTCAGTGTCCAATTTGACCTTTTACTCAGTTTTAAACAAATGTACAGAATTTGAAAGCAATAAATCCCTAAAAAAGTTAAACATATCTACAGTGGATATAATAAGTGTACATACCCCTGTTAAAATGCCAGGTTTTTGTGATATAAAAAATGAGTCCGCAATAAATCATTTCAAAACTTTTCCCACCTTTAATGTGACCTATAACCTGTACAATTCAATTGAAAAACAAATAAATCTGTTAGGGAAAAAATATAAAAAATAAAAAACATACAATAAGCTGGTTGCGTAAGTGTGCACACCCTTAAACTAATAGTTTGTTGAAGCACCTTTTGATTTAATTGCAGCATTCAGTCTTCTTGGGTAGGAGTCTATCAGCATGGAACATTTTGACTTGGCAATATTTGCCCCTCTTCCTTGCAAAAGCGTTCCAAATCTGTTCGATTGTGAAGGCATCGCTTGTGCGCAGCCCTCTTCAGGTCACCCCACAAATTTTCTCTTTTATTTAGATCTGAACTCTGGCTGGGCCTTTCCAAAACTTTAATTTTCTTCTGCTAAAGCCATTCTTTTGTTGATTTGGATGTATGCTTGAGGTCATTGTCGTGTTGAAAGGTGAAATTCCTCTCTATCTTCAGCTTTCTTAAATATGCCTTAAGGTTTTAGGCCAAAAGTGACTGGCATTTGGAACTGTTCATAATTCCTTCCCCCTTGACTAAAGCCCCAGTTCCAGCTGAAGAAAAGCAACCCCAAAGCATGATAATGCCACCACCATGCTTCACCTTGGGAATGGTGTTCTTTTGGTGATGTGAACTGTTGTTTTTGTGCTAAACGTTCCTTTTGGAATTGTGGCCAAAAAGTTCAACCTTGCTCTCATCAGACCAGAACACATTTTCCCACATGCTTTTGGGAGACTTGATGTATTGTTTTAAAATTTTTTGCCAGCCCTGGATGTTTTTCTGTGTAAGAAAAGGCTTCCATCTTGCAACCCTACCCCATAGTCCAGACATATGGAGAATATGGAAGATTGTTGTCACATGTAGTACACAACCAGTACTTGCCAGAAATTTCTGCAGCTTCTTCAGTGTTGCTGTAGGTCTCTTGGCAGCCTCCCTGACCAGTTTTTATCTTGTCTTTTCATCAATTTGTGAGGGACATCCAGTTCTTTGCAATGTCACTGTTGTCCCATATTTTCTCCACTTTTTGATAATTGTCTTCACTGTGTTCCATGGTATATACAATCCTGTGGACATTTTTTTGTACCCTTCTCCTAACACCTTTCAACAATGAGATCCCTTTGATGCTTTATAAGCTCTCTGCGAACCATGGCTTTTGCTGTAGCAGGCAACTGAGTAAATGTCAGGAAAATACTACTAGGACAGCTGAACTTTATTTGGGGTTAATCACTGTCTCTTTAATTGATAGCAAGTGTGTACCCAAGAAGACTGAATGCTGTGATTAAATCAAAAGAATTATTTTAAGGGTGTACACACTTATGCAACCGGTTTATTGTATGTTTTTTTATATTTTATATTTTTTCCCCCAACAGATTTGTTCGTTTTTCTATTGAATTGTACAGGTTATAGGTCACATTAAAGGTGGGAAAAGTTTTGAAATGATTGTGGTCTCCTTTTCTTTATATCCCAAAAACCTGACATTTTAACAGGGGTGTGTACACTTTTTATATCCACTGTAGGTCTCATTCTGTGTAAGCCAAGGAAGCAGCACACATCTGCTGAACTTATTTGTGCATGCCATGCGACCACACTGATAGACTGATGTGAGAATTCACCCACCGTATGTGTTACTTGGTTCCACTTGAGTCTGGAAAAATGCAGCCTTTAATTTGAACTGCAACTTACTAGAAAAAGTTAACTTACATTTTCATGATCATGATTCCCTATTCCGTACAGGTTACCAAGTTCATTGCTTTCAGCAACTCTGAACATATTTATCTCTTGTTCGTACTATTACTATGTTTGTCTTTTATCAGCACACCTTCTGTAAGAGCACTAGATGGTGTATGTGTCTCCCTAGGAACAAAGGTAAGTGCCCTCTCATTTACTGGTAGCAGCAGTGCCAGTTTTAAAGACCCACAGACATTACCTTCCCCCTTTTCTTTCTAGTGGCTGTTGATGTTCACAGAACAAATATTGATGCTTCCTCTAGTATTGCTATTCTGTACTGAACCATTTCAGTGCTGTCTGGGCAGCAACAAGATGGATAAGTCTTTTCCCTTGATTTACTAAATTGAATGTTTTTTTTTTCTTCAACAACTTGCAATCAGTATTGGTTTAACAACAAGCCGCCAGAAGAGGAAGACAGACAGAAACATCACAAGCTTGTTTACCCATATGCTAAATGTGTTTGTTAGTCTGCAGAATAATGCTGGCTGTTTCTTCATCCCAGATTCCTTCTGCTATTAAAATGTCATTTGATTTAGCTCTGCATCAGTTGTGATGGGTGTGCATGTCTGAAAATGACAGAATGAGCAATTAATCCACATATGTGTTGTTAAAGTACAGAGGGTGTTTATCTGTCACCGCAATTAATTCTGACACATTCCCTACATTTGTCAGTGTCAAACTCAACCACACACTAAGAACTGTACCCCAGCATGTGCCTGTGTTGTTACAGGTGCTACAGGGGAAATGGTTTGCTAACTGAAAAATGAACGTTTCACATTATTCAGGGTTCTGTAACAGACAGACAGACTAAGCTGGCAGCAGGCTGCTTTTTTTGGCCTGTCCTACTGTACATTTCTATGCAATGATACTTTTTCATCTGAAACCCCTGTGTTATAAATGTATTGAACAAAACATAAAACATATGTGCAGGTATGGTCTTAAACTGCCATTTTTCGTGTTCCTTTCATTATGTAATGTTATAAAAGTAGTCATTAATATATTTTCTTGTTTTCCAGTCCTAAAATTACATTTCATAATGTGACATGCTCTCAACAATCATCAGTCTTTAGCATCCAGCTTGTGGTGTTGGGGGGCAACAGGATATTCAGCATCTGTTATGGAACCAGTACACTTTTATGTACATTTTTGAAGGTATAAAAGAGGATTTTCTGAATCTGGACCACTCATGCTGGAAAGGACTTAAAAAGTGCTGGTCAATTACAGGCACTTTATTTTGGCTTGGGGCTATCCTTGATAATAATAGATGAAAACTGAGCAGGAAATGAGAGGGAATGGTCATTTTTTTAAATCGACTGTATGGACCATAAGGTTTCAGTTCTTCTCCAGGACCTGGCTATATCATCTGTTTTTTTTCCCTGTGGTTTTAATAGTCAGTCTTGCATAAAGAATACAGTGTATCCCAAAACGATACATACATACATACATACATACATACATACATACGTGTACCAACTTTAAGTACAATATTTGCCTTATGATTGAAAAATGCAAGGCGAGTACAATTTGAGATGATTTGGGTAGTTAACTGAAATAATGTGTACAACGGTAGTTAAAGAAAATTTAACAGGGAAACAGATATGCACAAGAGAGAAGTGAGCATGTGCAAGTAAAATATCTCAATATACTGAGGTGAACTTCCAGGATATGTGCAAAGAAAATCACCAGGGGAGATAGACACAGAGAAAGCAGTAGCAAAACATTCAGAGGGAAGCTTCTCAGTATGTGAAAAGGAAAGCATCATGCTTCAAGTCATATAGTAAGGGAGTAGGATGGTAGGCAGGCAGATCTATAGAACAAAACTGATAAAATACACAAAGGGGAACTGGTCAGCCATAGTGCCTAGAAGGGGAAACGAATACAATTTACAGAGAAAACAGGTAGAAAATCATCTCTGATATTCTGACAGAAAGCACATGGGGAAAATGACAATACACAAAGAAGAAAGGGAATTGCTGTACAGAGTGACAATGTACAGAGGAAGAGACTGACATGATATGGAGAGAAACTCATCGTAAGTGAAAAGGGAGAATTCAACATAAGACATAGAAAGGAAAATGCAGGAAATGACAAAATATGCATACAAGAGAGAGCGTTATAGAAATGATCTCATAGACAAGCAGAAGGGAAACCAGCACAAATACATACAGAGAAAAAAATACGGTATGTTGAGCATGAAATGGGAAAGCTGTGAAGTACAGAAAATGACCAGATGTAGCTGTGAAGTACAGAAAATGACCAGATGTGCAAAGAAGAAATGAACAAAGCACGAGACAACTGCCAAGTTAAAGATCTGTGCGGACAGTGAACTATGCGCAAATAGCACAATTCGCAGAGAGAGTACACAAACACACTACACTGCATAATATCCACATGAGAATAAACAGTCTGTTAATCAGAGTGCAATAGAGGTGCGACTGATATGTTACATAGCTGAGAAACTGATTCACTGCTTAGTGGGAAGTTAACATAGCATATAACTGAAGACTCAACATAATACAGATAACTTAAAATGACATAAAGTTCATTGAGGAAATTGACAGTATTTGTAGGGGAAAAATTGGGGTCTATATTGGATGCTCGAACTTTCAAAAGTTCGAGTGTCATGGTCGACACCATATGATCGAACTTTTGAAAGTCCGAACGTTTTAACGGAGATCTCCTTACAGCACGGAATGGGAAGATTTCTCTTTTCTGCACTGTAGTGCGAGTTGTGAGTTGATATATTTCAAAAGTGGGGGGTGTGGGGGGTGCAGGGATGCTTGCCTCCCCCTGTTTAAAACGTTCAGGTAGGTTATTTGTTTTGGGTTTTTTTGTATTTTTTTTGTATATTCGAACTTGTAAAAGTTCGATCATATAGTATCGACCATATGACACTCGAGCATCCAATATAGACCCGAAAAATTGATATCTTATGCAGACACTGATTTGCTACATCATGTGTAAAATGGAATCTCACAATACATGCAGGGCAAAAAATGTCCCAATGCATGAAAGGCAATTGACATGTTTTGCAAATATTACAACTGACAACCTGCGCAGAGATGAAACAGGCACAGTGTGTAAGTGGGAAACTGACAGAATCTGAACATCAGAAATTCGAAAGTTATGAGGGAAGAAGTACAGATGAAAAACAAGATGTGTGAAAGGGAAGCTGACATAATAGACCAACAAAAGAACAATCTAGAACATTGAGTGTAACTGACGTGATGTAGAAAACACTGACAGGAATCAGAAAACGTGAGGAGCCTTGATGAGGGCGAACTGGTATGATTCATACAGGGATTTATCAGAGTATACAGAGGTAAAGGTGAATGCCAGAACACTGCCTGCAGTTCTCACAGCCACTGATTGGGAACAAATCCCACTGACAGTGTACAAGTTGTGAAGGATGAAAAATTTTATCTGCTTTTACTGTATTTGTGTTTCTTCCTATTTTATTTTGCTTTTGCGTCATCTTAAAAATACTCAATTGTATTTATTACTGCTTGGTGTAACTCATTCTAAGCCTTTTAGTTTAAGCACTTGGGCTACAGACCAGTTGTTTTACATTAAGAAGGTTTGTGGCCTGCACTGTGGTGGCAGGACAGGTAGCTTACATCCTTCTAAGTTGGGAACTGCTGATTGAGGGCTCAGTGTCTGTTATTCTAAAAGAGTATTAGTTCTGGTTTAAGCACTTGGGCTTCAGGTCAGTTATTTTACATTAAGAAGGTTCGTGGTCTGCACTCTTGTGGGAGGAGAGGCTGGACTCTGCCCTTCTGAGCTGGGAATTTCTGGTTAAAGGCTTATAGTGCCTGCATATTTGAACTGTTTCTTACTGAAATTGGTACACCTTGTTTGCTGTAGCATAGACTAGAGCCAGGCCTGCTGAATCTAGCTTTGTTTGTATGCTTGTTGTTTGTTTGCTTATTTCCCCTGAAACACTAATTTCACCTAAAATGCGGCTTTTCAGTGCTTCTGTGGATCCCTAGTGATATCTGCATTGCTTACTGTACTTATTTCCTTGTTTCACTTGAAAGAAAGTTACTGTTTGTCGTTTTTGCATTTAAGTTACCTGTAACACATTGCATTTAAGTTACCTGGCACTTGCTCACTAAGTCAGCACTAAAAAATTAAAAGCACTACACCCTCACAAACTCCCCTTGAGTACCTTGTTCCCCATTGGCCCTTTTTTTCAATTATAAAGGAATTCCCAATACTATTCTAGCATGTCCAAAGGTCAGTTGTCAATCTCCTCTCGGTCCAGCTGGTGAATCTGGGAATCTTGAGGCAATGTTACAACTGCCTCATGTACACAGACAACCCTCTTCTCCTCCCAACAAATTCCAACACATTTGAGAGATGCAACCATATAGCCAAACTGGAGGCTAAGCTCTCTCAACTCAGTACTGGCGTAACCAGTCAGGAGGAGAAGAAACCACACTCACTACAATTCCAGTCTCACATAGACCTACCACGACAGCAAACCAAACACATAAACACACAAAACATACACGGAGGCTCTAAATAAAAATCTGCCTAAGCAGCAGAGACCTCCAAAGCAGACACCCAAGCAACCGCTACCCCAAAACAAAACACGTGCAACACATAGCTCACAAAGCCAGTGTGCCGAACAGTCACAGCCCTTAAGGCTAAACAACACACCTGATACACTTGTAATAGGTGACTCTATCATCAGGCACACTGACGTCCTGCTCACCAGGCTGAACAAGGAGAAGGTCATGGTGAGCTGCCTGTCAGGTGCTAGGATCCGCCACATAACACAAGCACTCAGTTCACTCCAAGGCAAGTACAAATATGACTCAGTCATTGTCCATGCTGGTTTGAATGACCTGAGACGTACCTCCCTGGACTACATGAAAAGAGACATAGAGGAGCTCTCTGAGCATGTAGCCCAGGCCGGTATGACCCTGACCTTGAGTAGCATCTTACCCTCACCAAGAATGATGCCACAATATGAAGACAAGATGATCAATTTCAACAATTGGCTTAAGTATTAGTGTCATTCAAAGGGGATCCAATGCCTGTCAGCCTGGGATGACATGCTCGACAAGCCACGATGCTTCACTAGGGATGGCTTGCACCTGTCTCCCCTGGGCTTTCAGATATTGGCAAAGGCTCTTGCTACCCCCATAGTGCCTTTTTTAGGCAAGGCTCAAAAGACAAACCCACCTCCATAGGTATCACAAGGGATAAGAAACTAAGAGTAATGCTACTCAATGCCAGAAGTCTAAACCTCAAGATGCACACACTCGAAACTCCCCTTAGCATGGAGAACATCGATATCTGTGCCATAACAGAAACCTGGTTCAAGGCTCCCGAGAGCACCCCAGCACTACCAGGTTATACCTCATACCATGCTTTTCGGCCCCAAATTTTGGACCGAACCACAAAAGAAGGGGGAGTATCTATATTCGTCAAAGATACCCACACCTCCAGGTTGGTGGCACAGCATGAAGCATCAGAGACTATCCATGTGCAACTAACAGTGGGTAAAACTGCCTTCCAGTTTATAGCCTAATACAGACCACCCTCCCAAACCCAGGAACCCCACTCGGCCTTCCTGAGAACACTGGAAAATATGAAGGTCTCTCCAAACACCATTATACTGGGTGACTTCAACTACCCAAACATAGACTGGGAGCATTGCTCTAGCTCCAACACCCTAGCCCAAAGGTTCCTAGAATTTATAAACTCAAATGCTATGGAACAACTTGTTACCACTGCACAAGAGGGAAAACATACTGGACCTGATCATCACCAACATGGGGACTCTATGCTCCAGACGAGAAGTGTATCCCTCACTGGTAAGATCAGACCATAAACTAATCTCACTGGATATTCACATCCCGACCCCACCCCTGCCCAGAAAACCACAGTGAAAAACTTCTCTAAAGCAAATTTCACACTCCTCAAAACCGAGGTGGAATCCTTCAAAGCCCCTGGGCCTGTGGAAAATACGGCCCAGACTGCAGAATCCTTTATAAACACATTCTATGAACACCTTCAGGAATGCATGGATCATGCAATCCCAAATAAAACCAAGACCCAGTCCTCCAAAGGCAGACATCCTGTCTGGTGGACCCCAGCCATAAACAAACTATACAATAGAAGGAGGAAGCTACTACATGATAAAGCAAAATCCCAAAAAGGGAAGGCATCTCTGATCAGTATTAGCAAAAAACTACGGGCACTCATGAAATCATCCAAGGCCAGCTTCGAGAGAAAAATTGCAAAGGACACTAAGGATAATCACAAGGCTTTCTTTAGTTATGTTAGGAACCTGGGTGGGAATTCCCAGATATGCTCAGAATTAGCCCAAAATGACAAAAATACACTGAACCCACAGACATTGCCAACATCCTAGCTGACAGGTTCAGCGCAAACTCCCCCCCCCCACCAAAAGGGCAAATATCTATCCCAGCAGAGTGCTGCCCCCCCTGACATCTCAGATGCTCAGGTAAGAGCCGCCCTCTCCAAAGCAAAAAACACAGCATCAATGGGACCAGATGGTGTCCCGGCTGCGCCTACATGAACTCCAAGAAGAGCTAAACCCAAACATAAAACTACTGTTCATTCTCAGCCTTACTACAGGATATGTACCCAAAGAGTGGTGTACAGCAACAGTAGTCCCTCTCCACAAAGGTGGTGCCTCAACGGATCCTGGAAACTATCACCCCATAAGCCTGACTAGCTTGGTCTGCAAAGCTATGGAAAGGATCATCATGGACCTCATAAATAAAGATATTGGGGACCTACAGATACTGGATCCTACCCAGTTTGGCTTTGTTAAGGGCAGATCCTGCCTCTTAAACCTGGTTGATTTCTTTGAAACAGTCACCAAGGCCATTGACGAGGGGAAGGTGGTCCACACAGCCTACCTGGACCTCACAAAAGCCTTCGATACAATACCCCACTGTCATTATAGATAAGCTCACCAGCTTAAATATAAACCCCTATGTCACTAGATGGGTTGCAAACTGGCTCAAGGACAGAACCCACATGGTTAGAATTGCTGGAGCCATGTCAGACTCCAAACCAGTTACAAGTGGCATCCCACAAGGCTCAGTCCTGGGACCTCTCTTGTTCGGTATATATTTCTCGGAGGTACAGGCCAACATGGAAGGACTGTGGCTGACCAAGTTCACAGATGACTGCAAACTGGGCGCCATAATCGACTCTCCAGCTGACACAAGCATCCTCCAAAAGGGCCTCATAGAAACAGACAACTGGTGCCAGAGCCATGGCCTCAAGCTAAACGCCAAAAAGTGTATAGTCATCCCCTTTGGCAAAAACAAAGTGCCCACAAATTACCACATAGGTGGTAATCCATTAAGTACAGAAGAAGTAATTAGGGACCTGGGGACCCAAGTTGATAGAAATCTCTCATTTGACAACCACGTGGCCAAAGTGGTTAGAAGAACATTTTATATAGCCCGCCTAATCATGAAGGGATTCAGAACTAGATCAGGGGAGGTCATCATGCCTCTTTACTCATCCCTCATCAGGCCCATAATTGAGTACAATGCCCCTTTTGGGATGTACCTTACCAGACACCTGCAGCAACTGGAAAGATCCCAAAAGTACCTCACCAAGAGGATCAAAGGGCTCAAACTGATGCCATATGCTGCCCGGTTAAAGAAACTCCAGCTCTACTCAGTGGCATACTGCCTGCTCAGAAGCGATCTGTGCCTGACGTATAAAGCCATGTCCAACCCGGAATTAATGGACATGCTGCACCTCAGAAAATCCAAATCCCATCCAGCTAAGCGCTCAAGAGACTTGAACCTCAGCACTGAAATAAATAGGACATGCTGGAGGGACAGATTCATAACCCAGAGGCTCCCTTCACTCTGGAATAAAATCCCAGTCCAGGTTAGGCAGAGTCCCTCATTGACTCTCTTCAAGAGGAATCTTGATGAGTGGATGGGAGATCGTAGGTTTACCCCGGGTATCACTTCTGTGTCACTGTTAGACAGAGGCACAGTATACTAACCTCAAAAAAGGGCATAGCAAAATTAATTTAAAATGGGTGGCGAAAGCCAAACACACTCTGGCTAGCCTTATAAATGCCCTAGGGCAGATAGCCTAGTATGAACCTATAAACCTATGTGTTATGCACATGAAATTGTCCTCTGGATATGAGCTAATTTTTTGTCTGATAAAGTGTCATAAAATACGTTTCTTTATTTAACACAAGTTTAGCACAGATATTAAGCCTACTCATGGGGTTCATCTTATATTCCCCCAAGTTGTTCTATTTATTTATTTGACAGTTGTTTGCTGGGATGGTCCGACTGGGTCTACCGAACCCATTTTCAGTGGAAGTCCAGGGAGAAAAGCTCCACACACAGTGCAATGCAAATACATTATAGTCCAAAAAACAATACTTTCTAACTAGATTTGATCAAAAGATGTTAAGTTCCTGGATGGAATGCAAAAACAAATTAAGCCATTAATTTGGGTGCATTTAAAACCAAATGGGAAATTATATATGTAGTTGTTAGTTGCACAGTACGTTACCTTATAAAGGAAATTTGACTAAATGCATGTCATATCACAGAAAGAACCTGGCTTTTAGAAAACATTTACTATCCTACATATTGTGTGTCATTAAAAACATTCTATCTGATGCTCTCCTTAACAGAAAAATACCAGCTCTCAACTTTCCCTCATTTTGTCTCATATTTTTCCCCTGCCACTTGTAAAATTTTGGGTTGCCTAATAAATCACTAGGATTACAATGAGTAGATATTAATGGAAAGAGTTTCATACTACTTTTTCTTCAGAAAATGCACATTGATGCAAAATTTGTTGCGTTAAATTTGTAAGTGAATTAGAATAATAATAAAACTTTGTTCCTGATCTTAGGCCTTCATTGCTTAAAAGATAAAAGCTATGCCAGCAAAACATCCATTTATTTATTTTGCGTTTGTTTACTGGGAAAGTCCAACTGGGCATGGATCCTATTTTCAGTGGAGGCCCGGGGAGAAAAGCTCCGCAAAGATTAGTACAGCAAATACAGTAAATACAATACACGTGTTAATAAAGTGCAGTTGTTCTTCTTTTGGCTTTTTCCCGGTTAGGGGTCGCCACAGCAGAACTCCGGTCCGCTAATGATTGGCAGTAGATTTTTTTACGGATGCCGAGGTGCCAGCTCGACGCCTAAACTTCAACAAAGGCATGCTCATTCTATGCATGTCTTTTGAATGCCACTCAACCGTGGGGAGGACATGCAGACTCCACACACAAGGCACTCCAGCCGAGAATCGAACGGGAGAACCTCTTGCTGTGAGGCAACAACACTACCGCTGCACCACCACAGCTTGTGTTAATAAAGTACAGTTCAGAGTCAAAAGTTAATACATTACAGTTTCAAGGCCAAGAAAGTAGCAAAAAGTAAATATGCTATAAGGAGCACAGTCTGTTACAATAAACAATACAGTTGAAAGGACATTTTGTTCAGTCATTTGGTTACATTCATCAGTGGCTAGTAGAGTAAATGCACATTGATTAAGGGTATAGAAAGGAGTTGCTGCAAGTTTTCATAGAAGGTTAAGGTATGATATGATCTAATTAAATGACGCTATCCAGGGTCAGAAGAATTACATAACCAAGAACTATGTAAATGGGACCGGAGAAGTTTTTTGAAATTATTTTTGTTTTCAGTGGTCCTAATATCTACAGGGATGTTACTCCATGCTTTTGCAACAGAAATGGAAAGCAAGGAGTCCCCAGAGCTATTGTTGATTTTGCCTATGTCAGCCAGTGCTTTATTGGTGGATCTTAATAGGCGTTTGTTACAGTAGATATTAAGTAGACCTTGAAGAGCAGGAACTTTATCGGGATAATATAAATTTGATGGGCTATTGTAAGCTAGTCACAGGTGAGCAGATTGGGTAATTCTAGCCAGGATAGTTCCTTTATTACTATGCAGTGATGTGTCCTAAAGGGTGAGTCAGTAGCAAATCTAGCTATTTTATTGTAGCAGGTGTCTAGTTTAAGTCTGTTTTGTTTCGATTGATGAGTATGGGGAAGACTTAGAGGAGTGTGAATAGTAGGTCGGTTCTTGCAATGGTGGCTTTACTGTCATTGGTGAGGTACGTTTTGCATCTATATAGGGTTCTGAGTTTTTTATGGACTTTCTTTATTGTCTGTACAATCTGCATATCGAATTTCATATTGTGATCTATGATAACACCTAGGAGTTTGGTGTGATGGACAGGTGTGATAGGGGTGTTATTAGCTGAGAATATTGTGAACTGTGGTGTAGGGTCTAAGGCTCTAGTAGAATAGAATATCATTAGCTGTATTTTATTGGGGTTAAGTATTAGTTGAGAGTCGGCTAACCAGGTTTCAACAGTGATAAAGAACTCTTGTGTCAATTCCTAGAGTTGAGAGAGTGATGGGGTGGAGCAGATTAGAGTGGAGTCATCGACATACTGGACTAGAGTGGCATGCTGAGTAGCTTTGTGGAGTTGGTTGGTGAATATGTTGAAAAGAAGAGGTCCAAGAATGGATCCTTGGGTGACCCCTAGGGTGACAGGTAGGAGGGGAGATGAGGACTTTTGCCATTTTACTGATTGTTGGCGGTTGGTTAGATAGTCTTGAAAAGAACAGACAGGAGTTTTGGGATGGGGAACAGTATCAAAGGCCTTGGAGAGATCTAGGAATACAGTGGATACTAGATTACCATTGTTTTGATGTTGGTTTGCTGTGTTGGTAAAGCTAATAAGGGCTGTGGTAGTATTGTGATTGGGGCAGAATCCATGCTGGGTGTTGGTTAGCAGTTTATTAGTGAGAAGATACTGCATTATTTGGGAATATATACATTTTTCGAGGATTTTAGATAAGGGGGATAGAATGGCAGTTGGATAGTAATTAGATAGTTTCACAGAATTACCTCCTTTGTGGAGAGTTATTATATGGAAAAAATTCCACAGAGAAGGAACGCGTTGTTCTGATAAAGAGCAGTTAATGAGCATGGAGACTAGGTAAGAGATGGTTTTGACTGCAATCTTTAGACATTCTGCAGGTAATTTGTCAGTGGCCAGGGTTGTGGGTCTAAGCCTATTTAGGTACTTATATACTGTGCTAGTTGGGACTAGCTGTAAGGAAAAGAGGTTTTGGTCTGCTGGTACGGAAGATCGATTTGGATGTAAACTGGGAGAAGTACTATTGATGAGGGCTAGGACAGATTTGGTGAAGTGTTCGTTGAATTGGGTGACAATATTATTGGCGGTGGTGTCAATGTATTGGTCATTCCTAGTTGTAGGATTTTATTATTGGCAGCCCAGAATTTTTGTGGGTTATTTTTATGTTTGGTTTGAATGCCTATATAGTGGTTATTTTGTTTGTCTTAATTTGTTTTTTGGCTTTATTCCTTAGTTCCTGGTATGCCTGTCTATTAGTCTGAGTTTTATGATGATGCCACAAGCCCCATGCTTTATCTCTTTGTTTTAGTAGTAGACTGGTATCTCTGGTCAGCCAGGGGGCATAGATGGATTTAGTTCTGACAGTTCTGATAGGACAACATGAAGTCAGTATGAGCAAGTGAGCAACTAGCTGTAAGATTTTAACACTATTCATTGTTTTATCCAGTGAAATGCTTTATTTGTAATCGTTTTCAGTTGTTAAATGTGAGTTAAAAAAGTAATAAACTAATGAAAGCCTGCATCTTTAAAACATGGTACATCTTCAGTTAATCCAGGAAAACTTGTGACGCAATGATACCTGGAACTTAACTCATGTGACCCAACTTTGGATTGTCTGGAATTTCTAGAATCTGTTATGAAATATGTGGAGCAAATAAGGGGTGCACAGTACTTAATGTGTGGTTAATACAGACTTCTCTTTCTCATACCCTGGATCGATCTTCCATAGCACTTACCTACTGGGATTCATGAACATGCATTTACAACATGATGCAAACAGGCTCCTCCATGTTGCAGGTGGTTTGTTAGAAGGTAAGGCTGGAATCTGGGAAGAGAGGAGGAGGTGGAATATATCTGTTGGGAACAGATTTTGTATTTGGATATGAAGAAGCACAGTTTCATCATGGGTAACTAACATGGGGAAGAGGCAGATAAGTGGACAGACTATACTGATTGCTCCCGGAAGACTGAAGTGATGGTAGGTTTTGTGGAACATCACTGAAGGTGGTGCCAGAGTACATTGAAACATCAAAACCTGATCCTGTTCTGAAGGGGAGCTTGGTGGTGGCATTGCCATGGACTCTGATTGCTGAGAATTACCATATTGAAAGCCAAAATTAGTTGCTGATGAGATGAGAGAGGGCTTGATGTAGCCTATACAAGTACTTCATATCAAAGCAAAATATGCACACTGGCAGGCCAGTGAAGGGGATCACTGCTTGCAGAAGGTGGGTGAGCTGCACAAAATGCCCACAAAGACAAGTGACGCTCCTAAATCCAATAACTCAAATATGTTGCACATGATCTAGCATATTTGCTTATATTTAGTCAAGTTATGTGTATATGCTTGAGAGTCAGGGTCACCCTTCCTATGTTTTATGACTGGGGCAACCTTGGAGCAAGTGGCAAGAAAGTGTAAGATTAGAGTTCCTGCACTTTATAAAATTTTAAAGCTTGGTTCTGACTTTCAGATGCTGTCTGGGTTGATTTGCACACTCCCCTTGCGTCTGTATGCTTTTTTTCCTGGGTATTGGCTTCTTTCCCACCTCCCAACAGACATATTGTCATGACATCTTGGTAAATCCAAAATATTCCTAAGTTTGGACTTGGATCTTTTTTTTCCTTAGGCTTCCTCTCTAAGGAAATGCATAGCACATTGCATAATTATTCTTAATTCCTTATAAAGCAAATGACAGAACTCTGATAATCATGTCCATACAATTATAATAAAAATTAACTGGCATTTTGAACATTTTATTTAATAGACATGCTTGTGCTAGATAGAAAGTGTAAAAAAATACATATACTTAAACTTCCATTAGAAAGTGCAAGTCAAAAAGTAAGCATTTTATTATTTTTTTATTTTAAATGTCCAGAGCAGCTGCTCTACATGCACACACATACACACACACACAAGTATATTTTACCTAAAATATGTAAGATTCAATTACTCTTGTGTTTCCTACGACAGACTGAGAAATCCCAAGTTTGGTATGATCCTCACACTTCTAGACCACTATTAATGTACCTAGTATATGAGGCTCACTACATATATGTTATGCAGTGGGTTTGGTGTAATACAGTGATTGTCGCAGGTTTGGTGGAAATACTCTGCACATAGCATGTCTGGTCACATTGCAAAGCATGTAGCAACTTTAGTGGTTATCTTGTGCACGTTATAGGCTTAGTAATGAGGCATTCCATTTAGGAGGTTGCTGGCAGTTTGAGGCCCACACTGGTGATTCAGCACTGAAAATGGCAATTGCATTGTATTGCACATATCAAGGTTGGTGGCACTACAGTG